>NC_142930.1:142617976-142630476 GCF_046866305.1 Octopus bimaculoides
ATATATATATATATATATATATATATATTTATATTACGGAGTTGTACTTGGATAGCAAGTGACTTGATTTGAGATCGAGTGTTGAAACAAAAACAATTACATCGTGGAAGGCATTTAAAAACACACAGAATGTGTTAGGTCCATTTCAAAATTTAAAATTGATGTGTCGAAATATTTTCGTCGCTTTAAGACCGCTACCGAATTCTGTCAGTGAACAGGTCGCGGTCACATAGCGTCGAAACACTTTTGAGAAGTTAAGTTTAAATGTTGAAGTGAATCTAACTGTGTTTGTGTGTTTTTAGTGGCTTATAAACACCTTCCACGCTGCAATTGTTTATATATAGAGAGAGAGACAGACAAATGGGTGGGTTTATATTTCTGGATGTGTACGTTATATATAAGCGTGTGGGTACGTGTTTGTAATTGTATGTGGTAGGGAGGGTTTCTGTTGGTAATATGACAGTGAGTGTTTATGGAATGTAACATAAAGCCTGATAGTACATAGTACACTCCATATATACACACATACATACCAACGTACACACACATATGGACACACAGACACATACATACATAAATGCATAAACACACACACACACACACATACATATATATAATGATATGCATGCACACAAAGACACACGCACACATATGTATGTAAATTAACTGCACTGCTTAATCTATTATTTGATGTTAGAAATATATTACTTTTTTCATGTGTTGGAAGAAGAGAGAAATTAAATACACTTATGATGTTCAATATCTCGCATGATACAGAAGTACGTGATTATATGTCTTCAAAGGTGATTCATCTTAAGACGAATCATTTATATTTATACGCTTCACTCGAATTGTACCTCATTATACACATTTGATATCACATAAACCTTAGATGAATACTCACATATTTATAGCACAGACAAAATCTGTGGACATGAAAAGGGTCATTGGATATTAGCCAACGTTGCTAGAATAACTTTAGGAAATAAGAATTGAAAGAGTTACTTATCATATTATCTGGAATTCCAAATATTGCCATTTACTTTCTCTTCTTCCGCCTCCTCCTCCCCCTGTCTCTCACTGTATATATATATATAAACACACACATATACATATTTATTTATAGTCACTACTTTTTTACCCTTTGTGCAATAACCATCTCTCCGGCGTTTACTTAAAAAAATATTGACCATTTTATGATGTGGCTCTGCTTACGGTTGAAAACTGTTTGGACTTCTTTATATCCCTATATCTGTTAATAAGCAGAAGGCATCATATTTGAAGGAGCATTATAATCGATGAGATACTAATTTGATTGGCCTACAAATGGATAAAAGTCAAAGCTGACATCAATGTTATTTAATTCAAACTGTAAATGTTATTTAACTCAAATCGTAACTATTAAACTCGGGCCCTAACAATTATGCTGCTCAGAAAACACTATGAATCAGCTATGAGATGATTGCTATTGCAATCCTCGTCGCCGTAGTTATCACTACTCATGGATCACAGGTAATTATCTGCTAAATATAATTTCTTTACACAAATATGCCAAAATCTATATCCATACAGGATCCAGAAGTCCGGTTGCTTTGCAAGAATTTCTTACCTGACTTGAGAAGATGCAGCGTGTTTGTCGCTACTTATTCCTTCCTAAGATCATGTTATGTTGTTTAATTTTGGGGTCTTTACTGTGCTGCAGATGTAGGATGTATCATAAATGAATCGGCGCCAAATTTATCGCTAATATCCCAACGAAACCTGCTAATATTTAATGACGTTACATGTTACGCAAATTCATTATCACTTCATTTATGTATTATATAATGTCTTCAGACACCTTTAAACTGATATGAAAGGAATTGATTTATCATGTGACAATCCGTTATTGCTATAGTAAGCTCAACTCAATGGAGACCATATTGGTTAAAAGTGTTGTCATTTTAGCGCATTTTTGCTTGCTCGAGCAAACAAAACTTTCATCCTTGTCCTCCATCAGTGGATGTACATGACTATCTTAAGATATCTGTAGTGGCACCTACCACCTTAAGTGGAAATGGTTAAAATTTTATGTGAATACATTATCAGCACCGTTACGAGATGGAACTAAGATAACTAATTTCAAGTTTTCAGATGAATGTTTAGTCATATTTCTTAAATTCTATTGAGATCCATTGTATATGATCCTCAGTTTATTGAATACACAGAGTGACTGTTGCTACAAGTTACAGCTATTTAGATAATCAAATTACATCGCACGTTTGCTGATTCCGACAGATGGCAATATTCGATCAGATTATATTCATATATACAAGCATATATATATATATATATATATATATATATATATATATATATATATATATACATATACAAACATATGTATATACGTACACACTTACATACATGCATTACACACATACACACGCATATATATATGTACATATATATATATATATATATATATATATATATATATATATATATATATATATATATATATATATATATATATATATATATATATATATATATATACATATATTTATATATATGTATGTATATATATATGTATGTATGTATTAGGGTGTGTGTTGGGGTATCTATTTAATTATTCTAGTAGTTATATTTTATTTTTATTGGTAGGTTAATATTTTAGTAAGTTTAAGGTTTTATATTACAATGACACTACGATTTTTATAAGACTAAATCAATAGTAGTATTTTAATTTATTTCATAATATTATTTAATTTACGACTATTAGTATTATTATTTATTTATTATATATTAGAATTTAATATTTATTAATATGTTTTATAAGATAACTATTGTTTTTTGTTCTTTTTATGTTCTTAGTTATATAATTTTTTAATTTTTCATTCATTTATTTAAGTATTATTATTTCATTCATATTTCGTATTCTATTCTCTATTTTAACGTAGTATTTTCGCGCGACCTCTTGCTTAAAACGCTATAGCTATTAGATAACGTCTTAGTTTTCAGTTTGAATTACGGAAAAATTTGGATACGTACTGTTTTTTACTTTGCTAAAGATTTTCTACTATTTGAAAATAATATGTATTCTTGTTTTTTTATTATTCATTTGGTTCTTTATAGATTATTTTTAATAGATAACTTATTTAACACTACATTATTTAGAAGTTATAGTTTCATTTCAACATAATATTAGAACTTCGATTTGAATAGTGTTGATATATTTTCGATTATTTTTGATTAATAATATTTGATTAATAATTAATCTTTATAGTTTATAATATCGTTAAAGATTTTTAAAAATTAAAACTTTGTATATATATATAAAGTTTAATCTTTTATTCTTAATGATTTTTTCTTTCCTAATTTTATCATTCATAATTTTTGCATTCATAATTTTTTCATTCATATTTTTTTTTATTATTACGTTTGTAGAAATAAATAATCGTGTATTTTTCTATTATTCAATTGATTTTTAATTATAATTAAATAAACGTCTTTAGCTTTAAATAGTATAGCTTTAACTATTACACCGGTTAAACATGTACTAAAACAAGGATACTTTAAAACAATGATAATTTATGTAAGATGTTTTTTGTATATAATATACATGTTATTATAATTGATGAAGGGATGATTATTGAATGTTTATTATTTTGATATTATGATATTTTTAATAATTTTTCTCTCTTTATATAATAAGTATTTCATATTAATTCATTTGGTACTTATTGTTGGTTGAGAAATATACATATCTAATTATTGTTCTACTTACGATCTGACGAGTAGCTATATTTTTGAATAGAATTTATTTTCGATAATTTCAATTGATTTTAATCGATTTAAATTTCTTTTCTATTTGAAAATTAGTTATGAAACACGTGTAATCTTTTTATTATATTTATCTTATGATATTTACTTTACTTTATATTATACTCATTTATTGTGCTTTTAATTATTAATTTTTCTATATGTGATAGTGGATTTTCATCTATGAGTTCTTGAAACTTGGTTATTTTCCCTAAAACTATATATTTCATATATATATATATATATATATATATATATATATATATATATATATATATATATATATATATGTGTGTGTGTGTGTGTGTGTGTGCGCATGTATGCATAACATGTATAAATATGGCTTCTCCTTTCATTACACTCTAGTGTCTGTTGTGAATAAATATATACAACTAGTTCAACTGCGTTAAGGGACCGTTTTCGAGCGCGAGGATTTCATTAGCTACATAATTAGTAAGCCACCTAATCCTTATTCATTAACTATTAGATATCATAATATCTTCATTGAGTACCATATCTCAGCAGACATACATAGTTATTAAGATAATCTCACATAAAAAAAAACATGCTTCTCTGCAAAATTAATAAAGGAAGCAAATGGCGCATGTCAGCCAAAAGTACTAGACAACGTAAGTGGAGTTTATTTCTATAATACACTTAGACGTTATCAGTTGAGTACAACTTCATAGATCCTTCTGTTAAACTTATGGACTAATAGCAGCATTATATATTTCATTAACATTTTTAATTATGTTTCATATACGGTTCTTGCCATATGTATTCTCCATTACTTAAGTCTGTAGACACAGGTTTATTAACGTCGTTTCCCTGTAATGTATACTCTGATTTCGAAAATCTGTGAAAGCGATCCTGGTTAGCTGTCTTCTCTTTATACGTAGTTGGTTATAAAAAGTGAATTATTAGTTTCGACGAAATCAATAAAATATGTATAAAGAAATAATAGCAAACTAATGATGAGGAAATTTTTCTATCGTAATAATAAAAATCTCAAAAATCTCTTCATATATCTTTTTACCACAAACATAAATTCACTACACTAATCAAGAAAAAAGACTCCCCCTGTATTTTTAATCATTAGTAACACATATACACACATGCACACAAAACTTTAAAATCATTCGCATTGCACATTATCGCCCTCGGTACATCATATTGTGAAAACTGTTCGTAATACGTCACAAGTTCTTTTTTTACGCACAGCTGATATTTCTTTCTTGTAGCTCATCGGAGCGAGCTGTAATTATGAATAAAGAAATACTGTGAAAATTACGCAAGATTTAGCTACTTATGGAAATTATTTCGATTTAATTAACAACACACTTCAAAATATTGCTCAGTGAAACAGGTAATTTGCTACTCGCCAATAAGACTCAACGTATCTACCCGATCGTTTCTCCTTATACTTAACATGTCACCACTTAGACAAAATCGAAACATTTCTCCAATGTTTTTCTAACACTACATCAACCATAATGAATTTGCAAGGACACAAACCCTACCCCCATAACAGTAATACTATATTCGTCATAAATTTAGGTATATTCGTCTATTTACCAAAGAAATATGATATTCATTGGCGTGATTGGGAGATTTTTCCACGTATGGAAATTTGTCGTTTAGAAAGAACAATTTTCATTTTATTGTTATCTTTCGGAATGGTCAATATATTTTTCAAAATAATCACACGCATTCGTTCTTCACTTCAGATATATCATTGTTCTTAGTTGTCCTTTATTTGAGTCTCCTCTTGTTCTGTTTAGACCATTCTGAGGGCAGAAAAAAAAACATTATGTTTCAACACAAAGTTTCATATCAGGAATCTTGCAAGACAAATACATAATCATAACTTTTAATTTTGTTTTAGGAAGTCGGCATTCGTGACAGTTTATAGACACACCGAGCCTAATGCAAGTGGCGTATCCTCAGCCTGGATACCAAGTATGAATAAAAGTAGTGACGTGGACTGAGCTAAGGGATTTCGAGGACCAAGTGAAGGTATTAAAATATGAGAGGGATTAAATCCTCCTCACACTTAGGTCACATCAATAATTGAACTCGGAACTCCAATTTTAAGATCAAATTCCGCAATATATCTCATCTCCTGCACAAACGAGTCCTCCTCTCCAAGATTATGATTCTTAATTCATTTGTCAATCCGGACGCAAGAACGGCAATATCGATCATTGGTTATTTGAACTCATAACAACAGATACAGGAAAAAATTGAGAAAAACATTTTGTTCGGTGATTTAGCATATCTATATGTAAGAAGGAATGTATATATATTAAGAAAAAATCCCTAATAAACTGGCATTCAAGAGAAATTTCGTATATTTATGCGAATATAACAGAAAATAATAACAACTTGAAACTCTGATTATCAACGAAAATATGCTATATGTGTAGAGGTTCAGGTATGCTTTACTCGACATCACTTACACTTCCTCCAACCCCTGGAAACTTGGAATCAAGGACACTCATATGAAGTAAATTTTAATGGCATATATATTTCACGAAGTTATTCTACATTTTATAAGTAGAAGAGCGTCTACAATTTTAAAGAGTTAATTTTTTTTAGGTATCTCTCTGCAAATTTTCAAAAATTATTTTATACTTTTCAGATAAACTTAATGGGGTATACAACTTATATACAAAACAAAATGCATACATTATACTCATGTCTGTTGGAGTTTTACTTTATATTTTGAATGATAATTTTTGCAATATATTGCTCTAATGTTATATCTTTTGTCACTAGTAGGGATAGCATTATTTAAATACGTTAGCGGTCGGTCACGTATCTTCAATTTTAACAACATATTCATTTTGCTATATTTCTCTTTCGCTTCCTATCCTGTTTTTTGTCATTTATGTGATTAAAGAGTTAACAATAGATACGAGAAATATTTACATCCGCGGTATTCTATGCAGGAAGATGTGATTCTGCTTCTGACGAAATTCCTTTATATCAAGATACGTTTATTTCTAGAACCTTGGCTTATATAGAGATATATTTAATGGCAGATACTCTTCTGCATTTCTCTCTCATCTGCAGTTTCAGTTTATTTATTTACAGTAAAATTACTCTATTTCGCAAAGAATAATACACAATTATCAACATTTTATCAGAATTAGGAATAAATATGCAGATAAATTAACAATCCAAATTGACCGCAAGAATCGTTGATACCTATTCAGAAATATGTATCCCAAAAACTTTCTACATATTCACTACATGTAATACTCCAATACCTTATATGAACATGAAGGCAAAAACAAAGTGTATTGCAATGTAAAAGAAAATATCTAAAAAATACAGCTTAAATACAGGGTATCCACAAGGTCTGGGTACATGGAGCAAATAATATCATACCATAAACAATTAAATATATGAAATAATAATGTGTTAATCTCCATGTGGGTACCTGGAGCAAATAAAAACCATAACATAGACAATTAAATATAAGATATAATAATTTCTTAAAATATGTGTTAATCCCCATGTACCCAAACTGTGTGGACATCATGTAGATTGATTGAAAGGAAACTCCATAAGTCAATTGGCTGTATTTTTGCTACAATAATGTAATATAAACTTGAATTATTGTTTGGGTTAGAACAGATAATTATCATCTTAGGTATATTGTGTAAATAGTGATTGCACTTAGAGATCTAATAATGATGCATATGAGGGCGTAAAGGAGAAGGGGAAGAGATTACTTATAGAAAAATATATTTATTGTGCACCTGTTATTGTGTCACCTTATAAGATAGAATGCAATATACGAAAATCCACTTGAATTAAGCCGGGAGTAGTGAAACATTTGACGACAGGTAATTAAGGTTAATTAAGCAGAATAATTGTTTGAGCATGTTGAGTTGAACATCCTTTCTTATGTAGATGATGTATTTGGAACTGAAAATTTTGTAATCGATTGCCATATGTTTGAATTTGATTATTAGTCACTCGAGAATGGCTGTAAACGTAATGCAACACAAATTAGGTGCATCTAAGCATAAGGAACGTAAAAGTGCAATCAATATATGGGTATATGCGGATTTCATTAATAACTGACGTCATATCTTTGTTGATTAAGAAACGACTTTGATTAGAAATCATGAATTTCACAAACCTGTAAACCAAAATTAATTTCCTTTATATATTTCGGTGAACCATTTAGTAGGACATAACGAAATTATTAATGAAATAAAATATTAGTGAAATGCACTGTTTCATTAATACGTATTATTCTGCAAACAAGCGATTCATTGTACAAGGATACACACAGACATAATATAGACAAGGACAGACAAAACACGCGGAAGCGCACTGAAACGCACACACACGCATGCACAAACATATACACATGCACATTCACACAGACACTAACATACTTCAAGAGGAAAGATAGAAGAAATGACTGACACATCATATAATTGTAATAAAAATTAAATGTGCCACATATTTATGATTCACTGGAGTGTAGTAGATACAAATATCAATATATGAGTGGCCCAATATATGAGTGGGCGTATCTGAATATACATATATATATATATATATATATATATATATATATATATATATATATATATATATATATATATATATATATATAGGTGAGAAAGTTAGTATGTGAAAGCACGTGGTTGGATGTATAAAAGGTAAAAATTATTATTATTATTCAGGTTAATGCGTGGAATCTTGGAGTTAGTAGCCCGCGCTCTTAACCACTACGGCATATTCCCGTGGGCAATTATGGAGTGAATTTTAGGGCTTATAAATCTAATATTTTCCTATCCTTCCTCAATACCATTTCTATGTTTCGCGTTGTTTTCCTTTTCTGGTATAATTAGTACCTTCTCACATTGTTCCGTTCGTACACAAAAGGTTTCTTTAAAAACACTCAAACTTACACATACACACACATATTAATTTGTTGATAAATCTGTATATATATATATTCATTTACGTATATATGTGAATACACACCGACCGTCACATATGTGTATGTATATATATATATATATGTATATGCACACACACATATATATATATATACACACGTATATGCATAATCTACTGAATTCAAACCAAGAACAAACAAATAGCATATTAAATACGCAAGTTATCAATATACGGGAAATCCTACTCTAGGTAGGGAGAGCAAGCCACGTTATTCAAATTAAAGAAACCTTTATGTCATATTTCGTACCACATCAAATATTCTCATTCTGTGATATTTATTAAATATTGTGTATCTTCGCTGAATCTTAATTGTTGATTTTATATTGAAACATTAAAAAAGATAAAACTTAATAATGATTAATTTTAGTTAGAAATGACAGCAAAAGACAAACTAAAGTTTTACTTGGATTTTATAAGGCCATTCTGCTCCGTCGAATGTATAAATTATTACATTAGAATATTGTATTAAAATGTAAAATCTGTTATGTAACTCAGCGGGATATGTCATGCTTAAATGTGTGACGTGTGATGTGTATGTGTCTGTGCGTGTGTATGTGTGTATGTGCGCGTGTGAGTGTATGTTTTCTGGGGTGAGTATGCGTTTGTGGAGAAATCATTCTCCACACATGCAATGGAATTTATGTATTCCCTTGAAAATATTATAATATATCCTCAGATAAATTATAATGATTTAAAAATTATGTTATTACTATGGTTACGTTGTATGCATTTGCAGACTGCCTCCATTATATCTTAACATTCTATAGAGAAATTAACTGTTGTATATCGAGTGAAAGATTTTAAAAAATGTGTATGCATCTTGGACATATTTATGTACAACTAATGGAAAGAGAAGTCTGAGGTTTTGAGGCAATCACTACAGACTATGCCATGTTTCCCCCCTCTCTCTCTCTCCCTCACTCTATCTAGCTATCTATCTATCTATTTCAATATATATATGAAGATATATACATATACATACATTAATATATAGGCACACACATCTGCCCGCATACACACACATACACTTTTAAAAGACACTTTTAAAGAAAAGCTAGTGTATTAATTGTATTAAAATATACTTCGACAAAGCAGATTAACACAGATCTAAGAGGACAGAGCTCTTGTACAAGCTCCTTCAGTCTCCTCAGCTTTTCAAACACACGTATTAATCGGTTACAGTACCTTCTTCGATGTCGGAAAAAAAGTTTTTCTTAATTTTCGTTTGACAATATTTATCAAACATTCTCCTGTATCACCTCTATAAAATTATGTTTCTTTCCTTCAGATATAAGGAAGAACTTGACTTAATCTCTAACAATTCACAATGGAGATGAAGGAAAGATTAATTCGTCTTCCACATTTTGGTGACTAATGGAGACTATTTCAAATGTGATGTAAATATACAGATATATATAAAAATGCTGAATCTTTAGATATTGGCTTCCATCTCTTCCTAAAGTAATATTCCATTTATTCTGACAAACCGTATATGTGGAATCGCACCAGCATCAATTATTCAGAAGAACTGCAAATATTCCTTCGTAGACAAAATGCATATAATAATAATAATAATAATGATAATAATTTATGCATTAATGAATGTAAATTAAGTCCCAATACTTAACGTCTGAAGAAACACCTGCAATGAGGAAGAAACAACAGCAAGAAATATTCAAGATGGAGTTAGTATCACAAAATCTATACATATAATATTCGGCAAAAACAATTACTTCTGAAATCTACATTCGTTATCAAACACAAGAGACGAAAATATTAGAATGTCTCAGATGATTCACAATCGGAAATCAAATACGAAAACTTAGAAGACATTTCATGGGGTTTTATTCAGATTGGAAAAATTTAAGAAAGTAAAATGCGAGATGATTTCGTGGAAGAATGCATCATTTGATTACTCAGATTAAAATCAAATGGTTCTAATATGGTAAAGTATTTTAAGTTTGATACTTTCCGACATTATAGTTCCACAATAAAAAAAAAAGGAATTTACTTTCCAAGAAGGAAGAAAATTGGTAAACCGATTAAGGATATATACGCTATATGCTAGGGATATCAAAATTTACCCGTGTGAAAGGATGATTCGAAATTTTCGGTTTCCCTTTCGAATATAGGACTGAAACAAAAAGAAATCGAATTGACGCACTAAAGTATTCGATAAAGTTACCAATCGAAAGGTAAGCTGAAAATTATATCAAGTGCTACCGGGCACAATAGCTGTCGCACAAATGGTTTGCGCAAAACTGAAGAAGATAAAAGCGGTTACACAAATTTGTCTTCAGTTACGTCCGTGTGTATCTGAATGTTCCATAGTTTATTCAACGTAATTAAATGTATTTATTAAAAAAGAAACTTTCTTCCAATAATTCTCTGCTGTTAATATACATAGATGTTTTAGTTCCATCAAAAATTTCTTCTTATGAAATGATTTGTTCTCATAGAAATCACATACTGGACGGTGTTCAATCTGTCATTTAAACAAACGGTGAATGTAGCCCAGTTTTATCATTTGATTGATTTGAAAACTCCATTTGTTACAGGTCTGTAAGCCATAATTTATTAACTTTTCTCCGTCAGTCAGGGAGAACAAATTAGGAACGGTTATACGCGTCTAGCATCTCACAAATTAAATATGAAGTTTCTCAAATGGACACAAGCACATGCACAAACACATGGACACATATATATATATATAGAGAGAGAGAGATATGTATACAGACTTACACTCACAGAGACATATATACGCATGTATATATATATATATATATATATATATATATATATATATATATATATATATATATATATATATATATATATATATGTGTGTGTGTGTGTGTGTGTGTGTGTGTGTGTGTGTGTGTGTGTGTGTGTGAGGATATTTGCACATTATTGTATGTGTGTGAATCTCTATATGATTGCGTTTGAATGCCTTTTTATACTCACCGGATAAAAATATTGCAGTTATCGTAAATGGCTAAACGCCTGTCTGTCCTTTCTCAAACTATGGCCCCAGTCCAATACATGAACTCTGTAAAAGATTAAAAGTTGAATATCTGTGCATTTGAAATTTGTTGTCAATTACGAAAGCGATATTTAAACTGGAATATTTAATATGCAATTAGAATGGTGTGAAAGTATTATAGACATTCTGAATTTAAAATAAATACAAACGTAGCTCGAGGGAGTGTTTAATCGAGTCTCTAGAAATAATATCATTAGTAATATTTTGAATGTTTTGTACGTTTCAGTTTCTTTATGATTTGCGGTTTCAAAAACTAGGTCACTATAATGGTTTGATTATGAAATTTCACTTGTAGGTTGTATGATTTTATGATGATGATTTCGACGATGAGGAAAACGATGATGATGATGATGATAATGATGATGACACGGATGATGATGACACGGATGATGATGATGATGATGGTGTTGATGATGGTGATGATTAGGATGTTGTTCACCATAATCGTGATGATTCTAATGTCAGTTTTCTGGTAAATTATAATTATACTGTGTATTTTAATTATTATTGTTCATGTGACTGTCAGTGATGATAATGTTGCATATAGCTAGTGATAACTTTATAATGATATCGACGAAACAAAGAGCAAGAATTATGTAGGTAATTTGTAGTTTTGTGGATGATATTCAAGTATTAGTAATTCCCTATTGATAGAAATCAGAAA
>NC_142930.1:142635476-142655476 GCF_046866305.1 Octopus bimaculoides
CGTCTAGAAATTGCAGTCCAATGACCCCCCCCCCCCATTACTTGTTTGTTAGGCATAGAACTATTTCTATCGTACCCTTTCGCCGAACGGTTAGTTAGAGGATGCAAACACACCAATACCAGTTGTCAAGCATTACAGGCACAGACACAGACAAAATGCTGTTCACCGAACAATAACGAGCACTAAGACCGCACTTTGTCCCCCACCTGGTTCCTTACTCTCATTAGTACACTCATATACCAAACTTTCCCATGATGAGTTCACCATCATAGACTCCTTATGCCATACCATCCGCAACGTTGCACTTACTAACTGGCTCTTTACATATAAAATTTTACCTCCGTAACACGGACTATACTTTGAAATCCACCTCCGTATTTCTACGTAAACATAATGTGGATTGCTATGTAAACATAATACGAACTACTGCCTAAATTCACCCTTCCTGCAAAGAACCCCTCCTGAGAACGAATATATTCAACGATCCACAATTGAACGAAATAACATTGATCTCGGAATCCATCACGAGAAGTCTCTAACTTATTCCCCTTCCTATACCCAAATAATTTTACTAAGTTGTGTTACACTAACATCCTCACGTTTGCTCCTATTCCTTTTCTGCCCTTTCAAGAAGTCAAACAGAGTGTACCTATTGTTAATTGTTTCTTATTGTTAACTGTTTCTTATAACCCTCCCAACTGTTTCTTATAACCCTCCCAACAACTTAGACCCTCTGAAGAAGCCTAGAAGTATATTCATCATCCAAACTTTATCTGCACATCCCTACAGAACACTGACGAGATGGAGACGGCGAAAACTACGCGCTGGTGTTTTTTCAGCCCGAGGATACATCAGAGGACATTTACCTAAGACGTCACGCAGTGGGAATGAACCTGGAATGATGTAGTTGTAAAGCAAGCTGCGGGGCACATGTATATTCTGCGTTGCACCCTGGGTAAGTATCTCTTACTATAACCACATGCCGACCAAAGCATTGTGAGCGTATTTGGTAAACGGAAACTGAAAGTAGATTGTCGTGTATATATGTGTGTATGTATGTGTGCGTTCGTGCATGTGTGTTCTGTGAGTGCTTGTATATATTATACCCAAGCTTAATTTTTTTATTTCTCTTGATTGGATTACGTAAACATAAATGTACTTAGACGTTTTATCACATAGTTTGCTATGCATGCTTGTCTAAGTCTGTGTGCGTGCATGTGTGTGTGCGTGCATGCGTGTGTATATGATATTGTGTAGAACCTGTGTGCCATATTAGGTCATTCAAAGTTACGTATGTGTATTGAATAAATGAAAACTGGGAGGTATTCCTTTTAAACATTTTGCAAGTTTTAGCCTGAAGTTTCTCTGTTGCTTTAACATAACTTACCACCGTCAACATTTTACTAGCACCTGACCTGAGGTCCTCCCAATGCTTTTGCTATATCGTAGCTATATTCTACAATTTACGGAGACTTTAGCTTACATAGCTGATTCCCGAAGTTGGAAAGAATACTTTTAGAAGATTATTGTCAATGATAGTTGACTTGATATCAGATCGCTTCATTAAAATGTATCTCAGCCTCAGGTACATGTAATGAATCATGCAGTGTACTTAGATTCTGCGCTATCTATAATACGTATATTCATGCTTGATGATATCTCAGGTCATATACTGCAGTAAATTATCTATTGCCTGTGCGTTTACATTATTCTAATTATCATTACTATTTTAATTGTATTATGGAGGAAAATCTGGCGAGTTTTTTCACACATAACTACTCTTAATTAAAGCCAGTATTTCTTCGCATATTGTACAAGAGTAAGTGTGAACAAAAAAACAAATTGAAAAAATAATACACCTAGAGAAATTCTGCAAAAATACACTATTCATGAACACAATATATAAAACAGTGCTAAAATACTCAATGCAGGAATGACTAAAGAAGTAATTGTAAATATTTACTCATACGTTATTATTTTATTTGAATTTTAAAGGTGACAGATTATAATTAATCGTTACTTATGTGGAATTTCTGATTTCGAATCCTACTCAGTTCGATAATAGACAATTTTCCCTTGGGGAATCAATAATCTGGTTATTTCAATGAAATACTAATATAGCTGGTCCTGAAATAGATCCAACATTGTTTGTGTAGATTATGAAGCAGAAACAGAAGTCCGATTGATTAAATTTGTACTACAGCATAAGAAAAACATGTCCAACCAAGCTGACGAAAAGCGACATATCCGCCATGGAAAAAAATCAATAGTTCATGAAAACATATGTGGACACACATCTACACGAGCACAACGTTATATATATATATATATATATATATATATATATATATATATATATATATATATATATATATATATATATATATATATATATATATATATATATACTTATATATGCATATATAATATATATATATATATATATTATATATTATATATTTTATATATATATATATATATATATATATATATATATGTATATATATATATATATATATATATATATATATATATATATATATATATATATATATATATATATATATGAATATATATATATATATATATATATATATATATATATATATATATATATATATATATATATATATATATATATATATTCATATATATGTGTGTGTGTGTTTACATACAGATATCTAACCATACATATATTTTATGTATATATACATATATACAAGCATATATAGGAACAGATATACAAGCACACCTTCTCTCTCGTAATCATAAATGTATACATATACGAATATATTCAGTATATCTGCGTATGCTTTCATGTGTTTATGAACACTTATATTATGTTGGATATGTAGCTTTTTGTCGTATATATACGTGTATGCTTGTAAATGTATGTCTTTGTGCGTGTGATAGAGTTTAATATGGAAATCTAGGAAAGGATTACGCATGATTGGTTACGTAATGTCATATGTGATCGCTGTCTTCATTTCAAGTGGTGTCAGAGTCGGCAATGCATTTACAGACACCGCAAGGGTTTATATATTATATTTTCACATAAGAGCAGATTCTATTGAATATACAACTCATTTAAATCTATCTATATATATGTTCTTTTTTCTTCTCTCTATTCAAAACTTTAAAAAAAATTTAATTCAGCATTTCATGAAAAGCCAGCTAATCATGGGTAGCCTACGTCTATACAAACATATTTGGAAAGAAAGTTTGAGCAAGTATTTAACTCAGTAAACTAATCACAAAAACACTGTTGGTAGACGTCTCGTCCATTCCTTTCATGTGATCGTCTTTGTATCTCTATTTTATAAATATTACATATAAATGTAAAGCAATGCAAGCAAAAATCCATTTCCAATAATGCTGTTGCAGCTTCAAAGCCTCTCAGTGGATGCTAACAGATATAAAGAAAACATCTGTATAATGGATGCATTAGAAAATTGAGATCAAATAATACGAGCAAATATATTGAAAAAATTGGGAGGATTTCTATTAAAGCTATAGTGCAATAGTATTGAAACCGTGTCGCATTTGCACGTTTTTAGAGATTCGAAGTTAAGATAAAAGCTCTTTGTTTCAACGAATACTTTGGAATTACTTGAAGTGTTGTGTTTTATTCCATCAGTTACCATCCACTGGCTTAAATTTGAAAGGTGATCGTGAAAAGACATTTCGATAAAATTTAGAAAGATACTTAAATAAAAACAAATTCACAAAATATTGAAATAAAACAAATACCAATTCATATTCGATTATTTTCTTTTTTACGCAGGAAATTTTCGAACAATAGGTGTTGTGACTAATATTCCTCGAAGGAAAATAACGCAATAATGAATGCCGTTTGCGCAATGGAATTAACACCTTCATTAATTACCATGCCAAGAGACAACTAGATAACCTAGATGTAGTCCATCGACTGGCTAGAAACTGCAACCAAATCTCCTTAAAATCACAAAATGTAGTTTACATCATGAAAGGGTAATTAAATACGCACGGGCTTAATATTTTTGCTCATACATCATGTCCATCACAGATTGTCTGAAGTTAATCAATAACTACCGCTTGTCAAGTAGAATACTCTTCTATACGCGAATGACTGTTTGTGGTGCTAACGACAACGAAGGAGACGTTGATGGTGATTGATGTTGTTGATGATTATTCTGATGATGTTGATTAGATGCTGATGGTGTAACCAGTGAGAAGTGGTAGGATTTAAGAACTCAAAAAAACTGAAATCATCATTTAAAAATATAATGAGTGGAAAGATATTTCTGCATGTTTTCTCCTGGAATTGACCTTGCGATCAAATGCATTAAAACTTGATTTTCATAATAAAATAATAATTGGTAGAATAATGCATTTTAAATGTAAACGAAAATACAAAACTATTTCGTAACCACATACTCACATACGTACACCTGTGTGTGTATAAATTTACGCATATACATATGAATGCATATAAGTATGAATATTTTTGTGTGTGAATATGTATCGGAGTATGTGCGTGTGTGAGTGTGTGTGTGTGTGTGTGTGTGTGTGTGTGTGTGTGTGTGTGTGTGTGTGTGGGTGTGTGTGTATGTCTGTGTGTGCGTGTGTTTGTGTGTGTTCATTTCCTCAAAAGCATCAGTGAAAATTCTGCCTCACTTAATGCAGTGAAGCAAAGCCTTTAAAGTTTTATACAGGAATTACGTGTTTGAAAACAATGGAATCCCTTTCCATGTCTGTCAAAAATCTGTTCTACAAAGAAAATCGTGAGTGGCCTACATTCCATGGATATGTGAGGAATAAAAAAAATACAAATAATATATAATTATATTCATTCAAATATATTTTACAGATGGAGTAAAGTTTTCTTGTTCCTATATTCCTTGTCCAGAATATAATTCTATAAGTGCTAACCTCAATGCCGATATATGAGGATTATAACTGGTGATTTACATTTCAGCAGAGAATAATGTGTTGACAGGTAAGTACGCTTTATTTCTCCTCTCATTTAGAAGCCAAAACATTATGTAGTAAATGGTCGCATGACAGGTGTGCGTTGTTAAATAAATAAAACACATTTAATGATACCTCACAAAATTTCATATTGCATATAATTTTCAGTATAGGAGTTCATATACGCATTGTTTCCTCTCGACTAAATTAATTCCCATTCTGTATTTTTATTCGTGACAATTCATTATGTTCCTGGAAGGTGCTGCAAGTTTTTGAAACGATTGTTTTAAAATGTGAGTACGGAAAAAATCTAGTTGATACTGCCATAATTTTTTCGCTGAAGCTATACACTTATTTCTAATTACCTTAGGTAGTGTGTCATACAAACATTCATCTATCTATCTATCTATCTATCTATCTATCTACCCATCGATCGATCGATCGATCTGTCTGTCTGTCTGCCTGTCTGTCTCTGTCAGTCTGTCTAGGTGCCTATCTATCTATAAAATTATTATTATTTCATATACGCACAACAGATTAAACTGTTGTAAAAGAAAGAATCCTAACATCCGGCTACAGCAAGTAAATTTAGATGTAAAGGAACCCACATAAATATTCTAGCAGTCCATCATAATACTGTTTTCTGGAGCTGCACTAAACTAATTTTTATGACAATTTCCTCTATCCGTCTGTTCCCAAATAGTTCCCAATACCCCTAGGTACTGGTACGTTGCTACTTTTTAATACTTCTCATATTGACCTTCTTATCATTTGGCCCAGTAAAATCAATTACCTGGAACATTCTATTCTCTTATTCATGCTTTGTAGTTTCTATTATTCTGTCCATCTGAATGTTGAAGTTTCGCAACATCTCATATTTCTTACTTTCTAGTACATTACGAAGTTCATGTCCATACCGTTTATCGTATATGGTCAAATCCTACCTTTCTACATATCTCTCAGTGCATTACTTTCCCTATGATGTCATGTCCTTGTTATATTCTTTCTGTAACAGTATGTAACATTCACATACTATCTGAGTAACACATTCCAATTTTGATTTGCGTAACCTACATTGGAAACGGACCTAGTTATTGTGTTTCTTGTCTTCTATCCAATGAGTCCTCAATGCTTGATTTTATGCTGCTACTAACAATCTTTGGCTCACTTATCAGCCTCGTTTTCAGGAAACGTAACCATGTGTCACTACTACCATTTTCTACAATTATCTCTTTTACTCTTTCCTCTTTTACTTGTTCAGTCATTTGAATGTGGCCATGCTGGAGCAACGCATTTAGTCGAGCTAATCGACCCCAGGACTTATTCTTTGTAAGCCTAGTACTTATTCTATCGATTCTTTTGACGGACCGGTAAGTTACGGGGATGTAAACAGACCAGTATCGGTTGTCAAGCGATGTTGGGGGGACAAACACAGACACACATACATATATACGACGGGCTTCTTTCAGTTTCCGTCTACCAAATCCACTCACAAGGCTTTGGTCGGCCGTGGCTATAGTAGAAGACACTTGCCCAACGTGCCAGGCAGTGGGACTGAACCCGGAACCATGTGATTCGGAAGCAAGCTACTTACCACACTGCCACTCCTACGCCTTTGTGAATTATTATTGTTATTATTATTATTATTATGTTGTTTTTTTCTTCTTTCTTCAAATGTTCTTCCATTTCTCGCCGAGTGTTTTCCGTACAGCTAGGGCAGAGAAACATGTTGTATGCATTCCCAGTTTACACACGCAAATTCACAGGTAAAACATGTATTTAAGAAAAAAAAAATTATGAATGAATGTTGTTTTCACAGCGATAATACTCTTCTCAGTACATGAGTCGTTCCAGTTAGCAAGATTTTTTGTACTTCCTGTAGGGATGGTAAGCCTGGTATCATTTTCAAATAGGTTTCATTACCTTTTTTATCATTCCAAGAGATCCTACAATCACTGGTATGGTAGTCGCCTTGAGGTGCCACATTTTTTTCAATTTCTATTAGAAAGTCTTTATATTTACTGATCTTGTCAAATTCTTTCGCCGCTATATTACGATCAGAGTGAATACTCATGTCAATTAATACACACGTCTATTATTATTATTAGTATTGTTATTATTATTATTGTTTTTAATATTATTATTATTATTATTATTATTATTATTATTATTATTATTATTATCATTATTATTATTATTTTTGTTGTTGTTGTTGTTCTTGTTCTTGTTGCTGTTGGTGTTATTATTGATGTTGTTAAATCGTTAGAACGCCGAGCAATATGCTTTGCTGCATTTCCACGGTTTTTACGTTCTGAGTTCGAATTCCGCCGAAGTCGACTTTGCCATCCATCTTTTTGGGGTCGATAAATTAAGTACCAGTGAAATAATGAGTCGATGTAATCGACTAATCCCCAAATTTCAGGCCTTGTAATTTTAGTAGAAAGTATTCTTCTTCTTCTTCTTCTTCTTCTTCTTCTTCTTCTTCTTCTTCTTCTTCTTCTTCTTCTTCTTCTTCTTCTTCTTCTTCTTCTCCTTCTTCTTCTTCTTTTCATCACCATCTTTCAATTCTGTTTTCACTTCTTGCCAAGTGAATTCCTGACACCTAATGCAGAGCAACGCATTGTATAAATTAAAATAAACACACCAACTTATCCATTGATAGATAAAAAGGGGAAGATAAGAGTATGCGGTGTGTTTCTCTGCAGATGGCCTGCGTGATGTATAGTAATAAGCCAATATTACTTCTGTATGCTCTTCTCGGGTCCATTTGTGTTTCCGTGGGGCATGTGGTGGTGAAGTTGGAGGGCACGAGTTGACGTAGTTCTCGTTGAAGTGACCATCCAAGTTCGTATTCAGAGAAGAGTTTGTACCGGTGGATGACCTTTCAACTCCAGGAACCACCGTTGACACTGGCTTACGCATATTGTCCGATCCCTATACACTGCATTAATATTCCTCGCACTTTCCTCTGCGTTGTTGCCTTTATTGAACTCATGAAGCAAAATATGTGGAATATGCTCCTTTGTCACTTAAATTATAGCTTTGAAAAGATAACTGTTAAAAACCAAAAAGCACTCTTCAAAACTTCATTTACTATAAGGACCAGTTAAAGCTACTGCCTGTTTTTCGAGCAAGTTGATGCACGTAGTTTATCCTATCCTGCTCCGATCTTTAGTTCATGCAATTAAAAGAAATACATTATTTATGGGATGGCACAATGTATGTGTGTTTCTCCGTGTGTCTGCGTGCGTGTGTGTGTGTATGTGTGTGTGTGTGTGTGTGCGCGCGTGTGTGCGTGCGTGTGTATGTATGTGTGTGTATGTGTGTGTATGTGTGTATGCGTGTGCGATCGTGTGTGCATGAAAGTATATATGTTTGCAACTGACCAGCCATTGGGAAAAAAACTTCAACCGAATTTCACTCGAGATTCAACAATAAACGTCATTGTTAACACAATGACGTCCATTAAGAAGAATAAAAAATAATGACCAATTGAAATTACCAGAAATAAAATAACATTAATAGTATGAGAAATTTCCATTTACAAAACTTATCTCTGTAGTCAATGATAAATTCCGATATCTTTGGAACCTCTGTCACATCTGACATCATCAGAACGGACTAGATTACATAGAGTTAAAAGCAAATAAATTTATGAGACGATATTATCGGCATAATTATACTTTCAGAACATTAAAACAACGATAACACACTAGTCTTGCATACATAACTGATTTTTGAAAAAGAATAATTTATTGTAAAATATTAGATGTTTCCTTTGAAACAAAGAATTTCCTCACGTGTTGTCTAAGTCGTTTAATGTTTGCTTGAGACTCCTTTAATTTCAAAACGCTAATATTTTCACGCACGCACATGTGAAAATACTTTCGGAGGTAATAAAATATATGCTACCCAACATTTTTAGGATAACCTATAGGAAAACTGAATGTTTTCTATGTAAAAGCTAATTCAAATCAAAATATAATAGTATCATTAGTGTGTCTTGAATATAACTAAGTATTATGGCTTTCTCCTACAATTTAGTAAAACTATCACGCAAAAAATTGTTTTAATGCTCTCTCTGTTGAGTTTTGTTTACATGTACTCATAGCGAAATATTCTTAAAGGGTATTTAACTGTTATGATTACATCATTTAAAAAATACAGAGAAACATACACACACCTTTCTAACACGAAACAATGATAACTACCACGTAAAATTTTCGAACATTACGTTATTATAAAAAAGAATGTTAGAATAATATATAAAGATAGAATATAACAAAACATGTCCATGTAGATTGTAGTTGTAACATGAAGTTGTTACACTCATTATACACGCGCGCGCACGTACCCACACACACACACATATATATATATATATATAATAAATATGTCTGTATATGTGGATGCATGTATGCATGTAAGCCTCTGTGTTTGTGTGTTTAGTTTATAAATACACACACCCACTTATGTACGCACACAGACACATTTTATATAAAACTTTATGTGTATATATTAAAGTATGTATAAACAGGTTTGTATTTCTATGTAGATTGGTAGTATATAGTATTGATGATACATTTTTAATACATATTTTCGATTCGTTGACGTCTCGAATTTATTAAGCTAGAGTAACACAACTTGAAAGTAGGAAAAAAAAATGAAATAAAACGTAATATTCTAAAATGTGAAAATGATGAAAATAAGCGATAAAAACAACTTTTAAAATTAAAACGATAAAAATGACCAAATTGTAATCCGGGAAAACTCAATACACTCTTAAGAAATCAATATCCATAATAAAATTAAAATAATATTTAAAACAATCATTTCTCGTTGGATGAAAATGATTATAGTTAGCGGCAAACATTTTATAATTGCTATTCTAATGAATATAGAATATCGATATGATTCATATTTTCCCCTTTGAATTATTTCAGAGATTAGCGTCTTATTTTCGGCTCTTAGTATATATATATACACATATCAAAAAATACACTTCGTGATGTAAGGAAATGTACCTGAGGGGGAGAAGTTATGATTTATAAGTTACCCAGATTTCACATTCAAATCCCTATTTTATCAAAATTAAGATGCTTTTTATAAAGTAGCCAGAGGTGGAGTAGAAGTGCTTCTGACCTTTGCAGTCTGTTTCACAACAAGAATATCGATCAGGTTTATATTCAGTTTGAAGTTTTATCGGTATAATCATTTAGGATAGACATTTGCAAATTTATCTGAAAATAATGAGCAATACGTGTAGCCTCTACATAATCACTTAAACTGCAAGAAATAACCAACATATTCACTTAAGTCAAATTGAAAATCTTAAATGGGTCGTTCTACCTTGTTCAATTAGATAATATCATCCCAAATATATCCTATCAGTGAAGAAAATGGAATAGACATGGCTAAATAATTTTTGTTTTACGTGTTATTGAAAAATTGGTAACGGGATAAACAACGTTAAGAACCGCCTCAGTATCAACAGCAGCTGCAAGTATGACGTCGGTTTTGATGCAGAAAATAAAACCGAAGAGGTTTACATTTTGAGGAGTGATGATCTGGAAAATCAATTTTTGTAGTGCTGAAGAGATGGAACCAAAGCAAGTAATCCCATTTTATTCTGATATCCAAATGTCGTCGGAAATTTGCCTTACATAATTTTTGTTTCTTTATTCTACCACTTGAGATATACAGGAGATTTTTCAACTTGGGTACTGTTTGCTTTACCCACTTGATTTTTTATGGTAAATTAGGTCCCAAATCATTACTTTGCTATTAATGCTTTATTTCACTGTTAGAATAGAACTTTTAATTCATGCAATCTAGCGCATTGAACAATATGTTCGACTAGTTCCAATCCCGCTAAGTTTTCCGTTATAAAATTTTAGTAACGAAAGCAATTCGTAGCGATATTTCTAAGTGCTAATATTATAGACTAAAACTGTAACGTGCCCAGAAAAAAATATGACGCGTGTGAGACATCTATTGTAAGAACGAAGGAAATAAATATAAAGCAGGTCAAAAGTTGACGCTTAAATGAGAATTGTGCTTTCATAAAACATAAACGTCGACTTGCATTCTTGAGGTTGACTGCGAAGCGAGACCGACTGAGACTGACCGCTTCCTTTAATGTATTACCAAACAGTTTTGACATGATGCAATATTCGTATGACACTTCTGGCTTCCTTTCAGATACCATTAAAATTTTAATTATTTCACGATAATAAACACGGATTTTTATTTCGTTTTCTTCCAACTATAAATCTTAATCTGAGAAGTTTTCCAAAACGTAATTTTGATATAGTTTTATCTGCTAGTAACAAATATCGCCATTATTATACCGAAAAATTAATACAGCGAGCGGCAGACTCTTTCGCACCCCGAACAAAATGCTTAGCGGCATTTTGCCCGTCTTTACCTTCTATGTTAAAATTCTGCTGAGGTCAAATGTGCCATTCATCTTTTCAGGTTCGATGAAATAAGTACCACTTAAACCCTAGGGTCGATGTAATCAACTTGTTCCCTCCGTCAACCTTGTTAGCTTTGAAAACATTATTTTGGAAAATCTATAATAGAGAATTATTTAAAATCATTTATATTTACGCACCATAGCCAACGAATTTTAAGCCAGTGTCTTCAGCAGTGAGGACACTTTTGTTGTCATGGTAACACCAGCGTACCGGTGGACCACTATTAGATTCTATAAGAAAGAATTGGGGATAGATGTCACTACTATCACAGTAGATTATAACATTGATTTACAGTAGATATGAGCAGAAGATTTGTTCTATGATCCTATGAAGATTGAGGTTGGTCCCAGAGGAATTGTTGAAATAGACGAAACTCTATTTTTGAGAAGTATATACAAGAATAGGGGTCCGAATGCTACCTGAACAGTGGGTTTCCAGCGTCGTGTAACGCGAATTTTGAGAAGTTTTGTTTCTCTTTTCGCTTTGCCATGTCGATATCGTGATGCACTCGGAGATTGCATTCGATAATCCATTCTACCGAGGATAACTATTCACGGTGACCTGTATTGCACATACTCGGATATTCCTAAAATAACAAAGGAGCGATTTCGCTGTAGTTTGGAACTCATACTCAACAAGTAGAAAGCACACGGACCTGTCACAAGGGAGAGGATAAACAGCACGGTGACACTCATAGTTCTCCCGTGTCTAAAATTACATATAATTAAATGCTTCTAACTTGTTTACTATTCATTTTTCAAAACATTTAATGCGATTTTCTTCATCAGCATGGTAAAACTACATCAGTATGGAAAATTTGAACAATCCATTGAAAATTGAAAATGTTTCGAGTGGTTGGAAAGAAACGAGAAAGATCTGCAAATTCAAGTAGGCTGCGTAATTGATGGCTATTTTGCAGTATGTTGTGTTGCGATGACTAATGTATGAAATTAGTTCATAAGGAAATAAACAACATGCGCGCAAAAACAACAGGATTTTGTAAGTAAACTGATAGATTATTACATGCTGCAAATTATTTTAGTATTTATAAATAAGAACCTCAGCTGCTAGATTTAATTTAATCCATGGACAAGTATATATAAATTTTCCAAATCCTTAATGTATATAAAAAGTAAGTATCATTATCAAAATGTCAGTAATCACTGCTTTATCAAACTCAATATCAAAATCCTTATCTTTACCATCACCACTACCAAGGACAACAAGATTATCACCATTACCACCATTACCACCACTACTACTATCGCCATGATGATAATGAGGATCAGCATTATCGTCATCATCATCATCATCATCTACTTATTAAATTCGTTTCTTCTTCCTCCTTTTTTAAACTACTACTACTACTACTACTACAGATGCTGCTGCTGCTGCATATACTACTACTACTACTACTACTACTACTACTACTACTACTACTACTACTACTACTACTACTACTACTACTACTACTACTGTTATTTCATTAAGTTCTGGTTTAAAAACATCATGAATATCATGCGAAATATAACGTTGTATTGTACACAAATCTGAGAGGAGTGTAAATAAGCGTTTAATTCTATTTCGTCCATAGCCAGGCACTCATTATTTTGTGTGTTTTCTTTTTAAATTTTCAACTAAGGAATTCAAGATTTGAGAAAAACTGTAGTGCAAATCTACAGTAAATTTGTTCAATAATTTGTGAAAGTAAAAAACTACTGCAAATGAATCGGGTGCCTTTCAACTGGGAAATTACAAATGGATAAGGGTAGATAGGAAAGAACGCTCACACAATGTAGTGCGTAATTCCACACGGTTTTTTTTTTCTTGTTAAGTATTATATTAATTGGGTTTTATAATGAGTAGATTACTGATTACAATATATTTGGAATTTGTTTTAGGCTGAATATAATTCTAATTATATTCCGGATAAAACACACTAATATATATATTTTTTGCCTCATGAATAATTTTCAAATCCTATACTTCCTTGCTCTGATGTTCTATATAATATATGAGGTCGTGCTGAAGAGTTACTGGTTTTAAGAGTGACATGCGAAGTCTGGTTGGAAGACAAATTTAAGGCGTTCTTTTATTGGGCTGAGAAAAACTAAAGGACACCTGCAATTAGTGTGTGATTTTGAGACAAGTGTATTATTGCAAACAAATATAATTAACTGATCCAGGAAGTTTTCAGCACATACTTGCTATATTTTTTAAAATTTGGGCACAAGACAAGCAATTTCAGCGTGGGGCTGGCGTTCGAGTAAATCAATTAGATATACTCCAGTGTTCAAGTGGTACTTATTTATCGATCTCGAAATGATGAAAGGCAAAGTTGGCCTCAGCGGAAATTGAACGCAAATTATAAGGATGGGCAAACGAGCACTAACCAATTTGCCCGGCGTGCTACCGATTCTGCCAATTCACCGCCCTATCAATGGAATATAATATTTTACATTATTTACATTATTTACATTTGATGGATATTTGTCCTCATCTTCTTTGTTGTTAACACAACGTTTCGGATGATATACCCGCCAGCCTTCATCATGTGTCTTGGGGAAATTTCGCACACCTGGACTCTCATTCCTAGCGTATTTTCAAAGTTGTTGTTGTTGTTGTTGTTGTTGTTGTTGTTGTTGTTGTTGTTGTTGTTGTTGTTCTTCTTCTTCTTCTTCTTCTTCTTCTTCTTCTTCTTCTTCTTCTTCTTCTTCTTCTTCTTCTTATCATCATTATTATTATTATTATTATTATTATTATTATTATTATTATTATTATTATTATTATTATTATTATTATTATTATTATTCAGGTCACTGCCCGGAATAGTATTCGGAATATTGGGGTTAGTAGCCCGCTCTCTTAACCACTACGCCATATGTCCGTAGTATATCAGCCGAAAACTTGTGATAACAACAAACAAGTTGAGGACAAATATCCCTCAAATGTAAATAATGTACATAATTCCTCATCTCTTAAATATAGAACTGTAATATAATATTGGTTTCAAATTTTGGCACAAGTTCATCAATATCAGAGAAGAGAGGTAAGTTGACCACAGCGTTCTTATTTTCTCGACCCTGAAATAATGAAAGGGAAATTCGATCCCGGCGGAATTTGTACACACAACATAAAGACGGACGAAAGACTGCGGAGCATTTTCCACGGCTAACGATTGTGCCAGCTTACCGCCTTATCCATGTGATATAATAATTAAAATTTCTCTGAGGACAATCTAATCAACTATTCTCACACCTCATAATTATTATTCGTGTGTGTGAGGCAGAACATTTTATTTTATTATTGTTTTCTGTTCATCATTTTATTAGCGATTTCACTCTAGAAGCTGGCTTAATAATCAACTATTTTTCAGATACATTTTACTCAAAATTATCCTCCGAATATTTCGCTTCCTTCATCATTGTATCCTAAGTTATATATCGCTTACTTTCTTCAAAAATAATGGATACACAATTCTGTGCCATAGCCATACTAGTTTTGGGTCTAAATTGTTTATTTATATTTTTTAAAATTTTAGCGGTTTTTCCGTTTCCACTCTGAGGTTTTTCATATCTTTCCTCAATTAATTTTTATTCTTACATGATATATTTCTTCTAATTTAACTGCTTTTTGTTTTATCTTTGCACTGCTACTAAATGTCCAAGTTGCTTAAATCACTGCTAAGGTTTCCCTTTTCCATTTGTAAATCTAGGAAAACTGACTAAAGTCAAAATGTGGTTATCGTTACTGTTGTATTTTTGTGTTTAGATATTCTCGGTTATAATACAGTGTCCATTTTTATGTTAATTTTATAGCCTCGCTAAATCTATGTCTACAAATCAACTACCACCGGGGCTTCTTATTCCTTTACATTAATTTTGCATCAGCTTTTTGCGGTAATTTTGCTATTCATCAAGGCTATTCTCATCAAATTTATTTTCCTTTTGTGCTCTCTTCCTCATTCCTCTTTCAATATGAACTGTAATGCCTTGGTTTTTGTCATCACCATTATTATCATCATCACCTTCATCATAAACTTCATTTTCATCATCATCGTCGCTCTCATCATCATAATTTTCGGTGTTTTGTTGTTGACATCGTCACTTTGCCCATTAATATTGTTGTTGGTAAGGTGGCGAGCTGGCAGAGATTTTCGCATGCCGAGCGAAATGCTTGGTCCGTCTTTATGTTCTGAGTTCAAATTCCACCGAGATCGACGTTGCCTTTCACCATTTCGGTGTCGATAAATAAAGAACCACTAAGACTCTGTGGTCGGTGTAATCCACTACTTTTCTCTCTCAAAATTTCGAGCCTTGTGCCTGTAGAAGAAACGATTATTACAGTTGCTACTAACGTGGCGAGCTGTGAGAATCGTTAGTACGACTCGCAAAATGCTTGGCGGTATTTCGCCCATTTGTACGTTCTAAATTCAAATTCCAAGATGGAGTTTACCTTTCATCCTTTCGAAATCGATAAAATACGTACCAGTAGAGTACTAGGGTCGATGAAATCGACATATACCCTTCCAAAATCTTGTTGCCCTTCCGAAATTTGAAATCTTTCTTCTTCTCCTCCTCCTCCACTTCCTCCTCCTCATCCTTCTTCTTCTTCTTCTTCTTCTTCTTCTTCTTCTTCTTCTTCTTCTTCTTCTTCTTCTTCTTCTTCTTCTTCTTCTTCTTCTTCTTCTTCTTCTTCTTCTTCTTCTTATTATTATTATTATTATTATTATTATTATTATTATTATTATTATTGTCCTGAAAACTTCGGTTTTTGTCACATATTACATATTTCGACCCGTCAATATTTTTGCCAAAGTCTGTTTTTGTTGTTACTATTTCAAAATATTATCGTTTCATCGTAACCATAGATAGCATGATATTTTGAAGTGCATTACCTGCTAGAACTTCAATATTTTCTTGCTTTTTAGTAAGAATCATTATCTAGTAATTTGATTGTTATTTCAGCGTAATGCAACTTTCGATTTCTATCTTACTGTATTTTAGCTAGTAAATATAAATGGATGCATCTGTTGGTCTTGAAATATCCTGCGGTTTTTTATTATCTGCTGGAGATGATTCTGATATACTATATAGCTTGTATTCTTTAAGGGGTATACAGTTTTAAGATATTTCTAATTATGTGCTATATGTATACAAAAAACAAAAGAAAACACTATACGCTGTTCCTTTAAGTTCGTTTTCATCATTTGAAAATATGGAATTTGATTTAAAGAAATAACTTAAACAATCCAAGTTCGTTGATACTTGTCTTATATTTCTTACCAACTGTTGTACTTGCTGTAAAACAACGTTTCACGAATAGATCATTAACGTGTGCAGTTGTGGGTGTTTTTTTTTCTATTATTTAATCGGAAGTGATCTTTCACCAAACAATTCGGATGTAATTTGATGTTGCCTAGCGTGCACTTGTTTACATTCTACATAGATTATTTTCATGCATAAAAATTGCATGTACATTAAAATTTCTTTACACGAGACATTTCATCTGTTATTTTTCGGAAGGTAGGTCTTAGTGTATTATATTACTCCTTCAATTATGAAATAATACCTTACTGTCGTTATATAATGATTTAGATATGATATTATACCACACAAGTTTATAGATATAATTTTATATAGAACACCGTGAATTATCTACTGGAAAAAACAGAACAAATGACATATCAATCATTCATTCCGCTATTACCATGAGGGTTCTGATTTTGCTTTCTTTTCTAATTGAAGTTTCTACAGCATTAAGCATTTGATGCTAAAGTAAAGCAGCTGTTTATTCATCAAGTATTGATTCAATTCAAAATTCGTATTTTGTTTTGAACTCCAAGTTTTCATTTTCTTGTATCGGCAATCTATTAACAGATGATTTTATTGCTTACATGCATTGACTAGTTATATATATTAAAATAGACAACTGACTGCTGTTTTTCGTGATGAATAATTTTGTAATACGCATAAATAATTTTGTAATTTTGTATTTGTAATCTGATGTGCTATATGTTGTGGAGTTTTATTTCACTGTATTAACGATTATTAAAAACGCACGTTCAAGCGAGCAATAATGATCAGTTGCGTATATGTTGCCATATCACAGCACCTGTTAAAGATATTTAGAAAGCATAAGATATTTGTAAAGGCATACTGTGTAAATTATTTCACAAATGATAGTACAATAAAGTGTTTGAATCGTTAATAAATCTGTGAGTTAATTAAATCATCAATTTTAAAATATATTTGTTGAAATACATATATTTATGGAAGGAAATGAGATAAACGTTTACCTCATTGAGTAGTGTAGACGAGACAAATTTCCACTTCATTTGACTTTATAACAAGCAGAGGGACGTCAATGTATGCAGTATGATCAATGAATGCTGAAAATGATCGATTCCCAAGAAATTGTGTTTGATTAACACGTGCAGCTCCAACTATATACTACAAAGTTTATCTTTTTGCTATACATTTCATATTTTTATCATCCTGATCGCTTTTCACTTTACCACGTATATAGTTTTGCTCTACATTACAAACTGTCGAAAGTAGTGAAAGAATTCATTAATAAGGATGTTATGAAAACATTGCAACGAGTCTTCCTCTACAGTTATGAATAGAATATAGCACAAGAACTGGATATATTCTCCCGGCCAAATGATCTTTTAATCGTTTGTAATTTGAGGGTAACCCCTTAACTATGTAACACAAAACATTATTTTTCTCTCTCGGCGACTTGCGTAACCGTCATAGTTATGTTCAGAGGCAACAAATAATATCAAACATGCACTAAAGGAACCTCTGACACACATTCTATAAACACCGATATTACATGTTTCCGATATATCTCTGGAAATCTGTCCTCTCTATATAAAACGCCAGCTTGCTGGGAATTCGAATGGTCCTCACAGCAGATATGCATGTTAAATCGTCCCACCCTTCAATTATGTTCAGGGAATATATGATACATGACACGTCTAAATATACTCTACCTTTATAATTTCTGACGCACCTTGGCTGCATTCACTAATTTATAAAATGATAGACTAGCTTTATTCTAAGACACAGAGATCATATCACTTCTCAAATTACGATTCGCTTTTTCTGTTTTTCTTTCTTTCTTTTCAAAGAAGCAATTAAACACTTAAAATCGTTACAAATGCTAACTCTGTCTCTGGCAATCATTTCATATGAGTGTATGCATAATGTTATGACAAGTAAAAATAAGTTGTTTTTAAACTCAAGTCACTCATATCTCTGGAAATCCGTCCTCACTATATAAACCACCAGCTTGCTGGGAGTTCGAATGGTCCTCACATCAGATAAGTATGATACCGCATGCCACTCTTCCTTTATGTTCAGTGAGAATATGAAACTGAGAATACTTCAGTTATATTCAGAGATTGAAACGCTAAAAGAAGTATAATCCACACTGGAATACAGCTGATATGCGGCTACTATTAGACACAGAAACATCGTTTATAGCATTAACAACAAAGGTCATTTTATTACTGTCGAGTAATACATTACAACGTATGTCTCATATGCGTCTAAATTCTAGATTTTACACATCCTATTTGTAAGAACACATCCCTAATTCAAATTATTTGCATAAGCATCCCATACCTATTGCGACTCATCCTTAGTATCACCTTTCCTACTCTCGCCTCTATATTGTATATTACCGTTGCCGAAAGCCATGGACGTTCAGACTTTTTACTGCCTAATCGTTAAAAAGGAATGTGCCAAGGACTGGGTTTTTCATTTAGTGATTTATTTTTTGTTTGTGTGTATTGAAGCAAGAAATAATCTTGTAAATTTCATTATAATTATATTGATTTCAAATTTTGGCACATGACCCGTAATTTCGGGGAAGTGAGTAATTTCATTACATTGATACTAGTGTTAAACTGGTACTTATTTTTTTGACACCGAAAAGAATGAAACGTAAAGCAAAACAAGGCATGATTCTATCACAGAACGTTAAAGACGGACAAAATGTTGCTGAGCATTTTACATGGCGTGTTAACGATTCTGCCCACTCGCCCACTTAAATCTCATTATAATCATATGGCTGAATAATACGATGCTTGCTGTTTAATTTAAAGCAGTAGAAGCGAAAGGAACGCTAAAATGTTTGTGATACGTTAAACAAATGAAACTGATTTTCAAAACAAAAATCCGTGGATTAGCATCTGTTAAGAAAATATTGTTTCCAAATCTATATTCACTTGCATTTCTGATGAAGATGCAAGACAGATGAATGGAGTATACGATATTTGATATATTTAAATGGATTAGAATGTTAAGCTAAGGAAAAGCTAGGAATCATATACTTTATATGCTGAAAATCAGGGCAGTACCATAAAATTGAAGTGTAGATGAAACAATCAACTTATGCTAGACACCAGTGGGCTAATGATTTTATAGAAGAACGTATATAATTTCAGTTGTGAAATAAACTCGCTGTTTTTATGATACAATGTTACGAATCAATACAGAATAAAATACACCAACGAAATATATGCTTATGTCTATATCTAAAGTAATCGTTATATTTATT
>NC_142930.1:142660476-142672976 GCF_046866305.1 Octopus bimaculoides
GGTACTGACTAATTGTCTTTTAGTTTTTTCACGCCAGTTGACTGACATTATTCGGAAATTTTTACTGTCGCTCTCCGTCTAATTTCTGAAAAGAGAGAGAAAAAAAAAGGCGCAAGTGAGATGCTAAACGCTGTCGGAAGATTTTAAACGAAAGCATTAAAAAATGAAAATATTTGCCGTCTAAATCATCTAATCTATGAAGTGACGCACAAAGTATTTAAAATACTTTTTCGAGAATATAAATGTGGTCAGACCTTTTACGTAAAAATCATATTTTCATTATTGTTTCCTGACTGGCCTCCTGCATTAAATCTACGCGGCATATCTACATTATTCGTCCGTTACTCATTGATTTCAAGACTTTGAAATAATTTACATTTTCTCAAATTAGAAATTTAATTTTCCAATATAGTTTATATGTTTCTTTAATATGTTTCGAAAATATTTTTTGGATAGTTATCGTTTCCGTTAAAAAGAGTAGATTCTGTGAGGAGTAGACGAGCCGGATTGATAATATTCACTATAAGCTGAACGAACAAAATGTTCAGAACAACAAGTAGTTGTATTATAAACGTATGGCGGATCGGATGTCAATGAAGAGAAAAGATTCAAGAGAAGACTACGATGCCTTTGTGCCGCATGTTGGTAGTGTGTTTAAATTGGAAGGGAAAAGTTTGTTTGTTATTTGACACCGTTCTGTGAATGTGTAATTGAGTTCATACTCAATGACTTAGACTGAAGCTGAATTCAACCAATTAAAATTTGTTTGCTATGGTGTAGGTACATTTTTGGCCAAGATTTATAGTTGTCGTTTGTTTCTCTGTATTAAGAGTACAAGCTTGCTGGATTTCTAGAATTTCTTCGGTATACATTCTGCATGTGTGTGCCTGTGTGTAGATAGAAATTTATATGCATGTATTTAAGTGTGTGTACGTTTATAGGTTTAAGTATCAATGCGTATACTATTTATTTAGCGAAGGAAAATAAACAACATCCAAAATATAAAAACACTTAATTACATGAATACGTTTAGAATCAGTAAAATTACGTCGCTGTATGCAAAAATGGAAATTGCTATATATCGGATGATTAATTTTTTTCACACTGTTGAAAGAGGTCGCAATCTGGGAGATGAAACCGAAGAGAAATAACGAACTTTATAAGTGCAATGTACGTGAAAATGTCCGTGCATTTGTTATCATTCTGGTTATTGACCAAGCAGCATTTTAATAGTGAGCGTATTGTTATGCTTTGAAACAGTAAAGTAAATGAACGGATCAGTGTCCGTCTTGCGTGCTTGTTTGTGCCTGCTTCTATATATGAGTGTATGAGGAATGTGGTAAACCGTTTCTGTGTTTATTTCTTATATGTTTGTGCATATCATTTACATGTACTTGTTTATGCGCGTGGGTGCATTTGAACGTGTGTATGTGTGTGTGTGTGTGTGCACGTGTGCAAATGTGAAATATGTCTGCACGAGCTAGTACTGAAAATTTCCTGGCTCTGAGTAACAGTAAATGCAGGAAGATCAGTTAATCATGATTTTATTCAAGATATTCCCCTCTCAGATTCACACATTTATTGCTGAAGTCCTTCAATTTCTCTAAGCCTTGTAAAATGAACTTGGAATTTTGGGCCTCCAACCAGGCCTCTGCAGCAGCGATCACTTCCGAATCGGAGTGAAATTTCGTTCTCTCGAGATGATTCTTCAGGTGTAAAGGTAATGTTCAGAGGGAATGGAGTCAGGAGAGTAGGATGGATGGTCTGCCAATTCGAAGTCAAAGTCGCGTATTTTCCGAGAAGTTTCATGTGATGTGTTCGCTGGTTCATTGTCCTGCAAAAGCAAGGAACCACGACTCAGCTTTCTTCTTCAAAGTTTCATGCAAAGTAAATAAACGAGCCACAAAATCAGCCTTTCTCGCAGTAAACTGCTCCAAAATCGCCTTTGATGTCGTCCCTTTGATGCACTTCTGATCTGCGTTCAGGCATTTTGGCATTAAATTTGCGGAAATATTTCTCATGTCCAGAATGTTGTGGATGATGTGGTCTACTCTTTCTCAGGAAATCACCAGAATCTCTGCTATGGGGAAATCATAACGTGCACAGCATCTGCTTTGCCGACTTTGGCCGCGTAAGTTGGCCGTTCTGCCCTGGGTTCATCTGTGACCTCAGAGCGACCACTCCGAAACCTTGACACCCAGGTTTTTACAGTGGAGTAGGATGGGCAGCCATCGTTCCAGACTTCCTTCATCTGGGCATGGATTTCGGCCGTTCTCTTGCGAGACGAGAACATATAAGACCGCTCGTGCTTCAATTTTACCAAAATCCACTGCAGGAGATATCCTGCGCTAATTTTGCTAAAATGAGAAAGATACATATCATACAAATATCATATTTTAAGTGAATCTGTTTGTAAAATATTTTCGTGTACATGATTCTCCATGAGTGACTTGATGCAGAAAATTATTCTGTGAACACGTGAATTAGTTGAGCGACGTATGTTTGTGTGGGAATGTCACAGTTTGTATGATTGTATATATCAGTTTTATGTAAATTCATGAGTTGTGTGTTTCGGTGCAAAATGTATGTGATATTGTGTAGTTAGTTTGATGTGTATTAATATTCTTGCTGGTCGGTGACGTCATTGTGTTATGAGAAATATGACACTTACGTGTGTACGTATTTGAGGGTGTATGTGCGTGTATGAATTTATGGAGTGTTGAAATGCGTCAATGTTTTTCTAACAGCAATGTGTTCATAGATGTGGTTTTGTATTTTATACGAAGAGTGGTATTATCATCATAAGTTCATTGCACAAGTCCTTGCATGCTCTTGATGACGTAGTTATGTGGTTAATAGTTGCGTAATACTGGTCTCAATTTTGGGGGGAAGGGGTATGTCGATTACATTAAACCCAATGTTCAACTGGTACATAATTTATCGACCGTGAGAAAATAAAATGCAAATGAATCTCGATGGAATTGGATGTCAGTATCCTGTCTGAGGTCACGACACACGTTCATTTATGACCAGTAATCCCATCCACATAATCTAATATATGACGATGTTTTCTAATTGGTCTCTACAATGAATACTGTTAAAGTGGACAGATTAAACCACAAAAGTGGTAGGCGAAGGATTGGCCTAAAACAAATTACAAGTAATACTCTCTAATTCCCCACTGACAAAATGTTATGTACAAGCTCAAAATACCGCTAAGCATTTCCTCCGGCAAAATATTGGTTTCAGGTGTTGGCACAAAACGGCGGGCTCACAGAATCATTAGCATGCCGGAAAAAATGGTTAGCGGATTTCATTATCAATATAGGCCGGTGTGCTGGCAGAATTGCTATCCCGCCGGACAAAATGCTTAATGGCATTTCGTCCGTCTATACATTCTGAGTTCTAATTACGCTCATGTCGCCTTTACCTTTGATCATTTCGCGGTCGATAAAATAAGGAGCAATTGAATGCTGGGATCGATGTCATCGATTACCCCCCTCGTCCGAAATTACTGGTCTTGTGCCAAAATTTGAAGCCAATATCAGAGGGAAGAGAGAGAGAGAGGCAACATGTCTATCATAAACAAGAACATTGCTTGTGGTGTATGCGTCTTAATGAATGTAAGTTGATGTGTGAGAGCACATGTTTTTTTTTTTTTATTTATTATTTACTTATGATATGCGTTGCCATTTTTGCCTGATTTTCTTTCTTGCTACCTGCAGATTCGCACTCTAAGGTGTTTGAATTGGTTTCCTGGAGATATATATACTTTCCACACATTTTTAGAATATAGATCTATTTTTAGAGTGAAAGTGTAATAACATCGATAAAACTGATCACCTTTCCATCTGTTTGCACGTGTACACGAAACCACCCATTTACACACTCACACATACATTTGCACATACGCGCACACAAACTCACTTACACACGCATACACACACTCATATGTATATATATGTACATACATGAATTGAAACTCAGATACAGGCATTTTGGTTCACTTTATAAAAGTTGTTTTGAATGCACCTATCAACACAGTTCCTGTTCGTGCATTGTGGCCGCATTCTTCGTATTACTACTGTTCGTCGAATATCTGTAAATATAGATTCGATTTCATTTTGCGCGTGTACAGAACGTTTTGTCAGCGGGCGATTAGAGATTATTATTTGTAGTTTGTTTTAGGCCAATCCTTCGCCTACCACTTTTGTGGTTTAATCTGTCCACTTTATTAGTATTCATTGTAGAGACCGATTAGAAAATATCGTCATATATTAGTTCATGTGGATGGTATTACTGGTCATAAATGAACGCGTGTCGTGACCGCAGGTAGGATACTGTTTGTGAAATTCGTGCTTTGAGGAATTACGGCACAATCTGCTTTTGTAAAGTAGAGTAAGGAATATAGCGGTTTTCAAGCAGATCAGTACAAGTGATCAGGGCTACTGAGCAAGAGATGGTACGGTGTCTGTCAAGGTCTCTTATCTGATCTTGCTCTCGAAATCGCTAGGCACGCTACATGGGAAATAGTCACCCGCATGAAATTGAGTGAAAAACAACAAGTTCGGTTCACAACATGCATAAAACTGGAAGAGACAATACTTATTGCAACTGAAAATAATGAGGAGTTAGAATATAAAGTTTCAAATATTTTACTTATTACTCTTATACGTCTCCATCTAAATCCTAGTGAGATGTTTCATTAGTTATGGTTCATTCGATAAAGGTTGACATTTTAAAACAATTACGACAATATTTTGTATTCTGACAGTATAGAAAAAAATGTTATGATAAGACTTAGGTAAAATATTAACGCAAAATAACAAGATTATTTCTCAGAATACATGTGTGAGGTTTTGGAGGTACATCAATTTCTAAACAATACAAATATTCAAGTTAAATAATTATTTTTTCCATTGTTATCATTTTCCATATTGCTCGTTCTGTTATAATAATTTGAAAGATTTTTCATCAGCGACGGCTCCAGTGTTCATGGAAGAGCACGATGACACAATAAAGACTGATTGAGCTAGCAACCGTTGGTATAGTGAACGAAATTACGAGCAAAATACAATTCACTGGAAGAATATAATGAACTGCTTTTTTTAAAAAAGCACGAAAATCACGTTTCCATGTTAAGTGAATTCTTAATTTTGCATTACTAAACACATTAAATTAAATTCTTCAAATGATTCAAAACTCTCCATGAATCATCTAATTAACTGAACAGATGTTTACATTTTATGATTTCCCAAAATGCTCTTTCTCATTCTAGAATTAATTTGTTGACGGAAAACGTTGCAAAGGAAGGCAGTTCGTGTAATCATGAATTAGTGGTATTGAGATCTGAAATTGTGTTGAAATTTATATAACTCCGTACCATTTAAATGTTTAGAACCTTGGAAAACACAACTGCACTACTTCTATATTCAACCAGAATTATACGCACACACATTGCGTGGCCAACTGCCCGCATGATTGTTCCATCGTGTGTTCAATTCCTGGAACTAATGGCGAGTTGTGTTCTTCATCAAAAGACTTCACTTCATGTTGCTCCTGTCCAATCAATTGTGAACGGGTAACTCTGCAACGGAATACCTTTCTGATCGAGGATAATGTCGGATTGCTCGCCGAGCTGGGACTTGCCTAACTTAACCATATAAACATATGTACAAATATTTGCTTATATACATTCATATATGTACACAGGCATACAATACATACATACACAGACACAGACACACACACACACACACACACACACACACACACACACACACACACACACACACATATATATATATATATATATATATATATATATATATATATAACGTGAGTTTAGAGGGATATTTTATCCAAGTGCATACCGTGGTGGCTTTCAGTTATCTTTCATGCCACGGTTAACGGCATGGATTAGTATCTAACATATATGGCTACAAAGAATACTCAATCACGCTGTAAATTCCTGAGATAGGTAATTGTGTGTACGCTTCCACGTCCCAGGATGGTACTATTACCTGGAGTGTATATTAGCGATAATTATAGCGATATAAAAGGAAATAAATTTTGAGGATTTACAAATTCCTATATTCCATATCGTTATAATTACTGTGTACATATATATGTATATATGCTTTTGTGCGCGCGTGTGTGTGCATTTATACATACATACCAGCATGTAGATCAGAGTACGTATATGTCTATATACGTACATATGTTAATCTAACAAATACATATCGTCTCTCCGTTCCCGAAATTGCTGGCTTCGTTCGAAAATGTGAATCCAATATGAGAAATGTTGATACGGCGTCATATAGTACAATATAGACATAAACATATAGTCGGTGAATAATGCTAACAAGTAAAACCTTCTATTAGGCTGAATCTGCCACCTACAATATGAAAGCAAATTTAATCTATCACGTATAATAATACCTTCTACTATCGGCCATGAGGGGATGGAAAGGAAAAGTCGTCCTCGCCAGAATTTGAACTCAGAACATAAAGACGGACGAAATGCTGTTAAGCATTTTCCCCTCGTTAGCACGCCTGACAAAATGCTTAGCGGTACATCGTTCGTCTTTACGTTCTGTGTTCCAAATTCGCTTCGCTTTTCATCCTTTCGTTGTCGATAAAACAAGTACTAGTTGAACACTAGGTCGATGTAATCGATTTACACCCCCACCAAAATAAATCCAGGCCTTGTGCTAAAACGTAAAACTATTATTATTATTATTATTATTATTATTATTATTATTATTGCTGTTGTTGTAATTTTTAATAAGGAACGGATTGCTGCTCAATAATTTGTAATAGATACACACATGTTGCGATAGACAGATAACATCAATTTTATTAGTTATAAAGATAATTATTGTAGAGGAGAACCATAATTAATTTACTTGGCACTTGTATAATAATGGCTCTTATTTCAGTGACATTAAAAGCGCAAAGTTCAATGTATATTAAACGAAAATTTGAGAAGAAATTGTGAGGTATAAAACTAAATACTGCAGTTTGAGTTGAATCTCCAGTATTGTGAAGTAACGAAATTTTTTAAGGGTGTGCTTCAATCAATTGAATTGGCCTCAGCTAATATATAGTAATCACATCAACTTCAGAAATAGGTAAAGAAAAATCGATAACCCATCCGAATTTTTACTTATAACTAAGATCAAAGAAAATAAATATTGCAACTGTGGAGCTTTACTGATCATGCTGCCTTCAAATGTCGCGGAAGATTTCTTTTATCATGATGTAATGATCGTTATTTACAGATTCAGAAACTGTACAGTTAAAGATTTTCTTCGAATATTTATGGTAAGAAACTTCATACAACATTTATTAGATTTTTTTTCCTATCTCATGTCCAACTGAAGAAAGAACGCTCTTGTATTCTTCTCTTCCTTCTTTTTCACTTTGTGTGCCGGTAGTACTTGTTCGTTTTAGGTAAATGGAGTTTTATAAATATTTCCGGCGCACATTTCTAAATGCATTCAACTAGGAATAAAAATCACGTAAAAGCATCGGCTCAATAGCAACTCATTGTCGCAATATGACCCCCCCCACAAAGGTAAACATGCGATACGAGTTAAATGTATGTTTCCTTCACACAGCAGTTTTTGTAGGTCCTACTTTTCGCCCTAAAAAAGCAACACGACTCATTGTTCGTATTTATTTTAACGATATTCAAACAATATAAAGCATAACATACGTCTTCTCAAATATTTTGGACCTAGAATTGAAGGAAGACAAAATAAAAAAAAAAAATATAGAAATATAGCACTGCTAATTGTCTGAGATCGCATTTCAGCGTTTTGCTTATTCTATATGACTAGGTAAGTTAGACGCAACATTACTATAATCAAATCTTCTAAAACGGTCCAAAAGACAATCGGAATGCCAACAAAAGTATTGATGTTATTGAGTTTGCCGCTATTTGTAAGCACGGGTGCATGGAAATAAATAAGCCAAGTAATTTCGTTGCAACCTCACACATTCAATATTTATATCGGTGTAACTCTTCTATGCACTGGCAACCAAAATATCAAGACAAATGTTGTTATATATTCCAGTGTTATGCCTGGCTAACATCAGGTTGAAACACTCCGGCAAAAGGAATAATTGACTCTGGTTATACACATACACCCACATATATTCTCGCTCATACACACGCACACATTCATATTCTTTGAACCTATGTCCATTCAGTTCAATTCATTTATAGACTTAATACTATTGGAACATACAAGAACGCTCAATAAACTTTTGCATTTTCTCCTTTAAATTAGACGAAATTTCGGTTAATCAAAAGAGTTTTGAATGAAATGATGATCATACGTGTCGTAGGATTTGGGGATTAGTTGTTAGAATGGAGCATGCCACTAATTTATTTAGTTAAACCACTTCTGTCTCTCTTCCGCAAATTTGTGGCACATTTTATCATTTATCACATTGTGTTTGACGCAATATGTTGTTTTATTAGAAGGAAATTATTAATACAAGGTCTTTTATGGATGTACTCGCGAATAATGCTTTGTACTTGGGTTCAGAAATCAGAAGCAGGCATTAATGTATATTCAGCCGACAGATTTCAAGTTATATTTGATGTAGATAATCGACTATACTAATACTAATATGTATGTGCGCGTATGTTTGCATGTATATATGTATGTGTATGTATGTATGTATGTATGTATGTATGTATGTATGTATATACTCCGTTGACAGGTATATATTCTCTGGTTTACACAAGATATTTACACAAGATAAAATGCGCAAATTTTATTACCAATACAACTGTTAAAGTACAGAGAATTTGATATTCTTACTTTTCATTAGAAGTAAAAATCAAAATGCCAGTCAAATGACACTTAGTAATGAATAGAGCAACTGTACTAAACATTTAAGCTTATTTACTGCCGAGACGTGAACTCGGATATCAATGGGGATTAAAGCGGAATCATCTCAAGTACATCGGTAATGAAATTAAGAGGTAAAAATTGAACGCTGTTTAATTTCATGTGAAGAATCATTATGGCATTATTGTGACATACAGAAAGAAAATGACTTAAGGCATGGAATTATTTTCTTAAATCTATTCATATCGAATTGTTTTAGAATGATTTAATTTGTATAAGTGAAGACATAAAAATGTCAAACAATTCAATTTTAAACGAAATTTAAAGAAAATGTAATTTCATTGTTATTCGGAATGTTCTACTTTGAGAAAAAAATGCGAAAGAGAAAATTAAAAAATAAGCAAACACAATAACATGTTAATAAGTGTGCTAGAATATATAAGCATTCCACGTGACTTGGCATATTTATAATGGATGTATGATTGAGCGTTACTTTATTAAACCAGACCAACCCTTTAGAGATCACTCAGAATTAAGATGCTTCGATTCATAGTATAGTAAGCAATTTCTTATAGTTTACATTTTACATTCTTTCAGGCAGTGAAATGCGTCAAAAAGACATAGTCATTTAAATTCTCTCTATGACAAATTAAGGAAAACACTGCATTTCTGTTTAATGTTGTGCTAAATTAGATGGTGATGTGAGGCAGTGGGATATGTCAAATGGAAAAATGGGGGAACAGCATTACGAACGCAAATTTCAGTGGATTACTAAACTGCCTGCGTGCTAATTACTGGCCTAGTGCCAAAACTTAAAATCATTATTATTATTTTAAGACAGTTTGATTCGGCTCTATGTCACTTAAAGTTTCACAGGCTTACCAAAAAAAGCTATACCATTATAGCTAATAATATTAATATTCAGTAGATCGTCTGTGAGATTGACTAAAACGTTTGGCGTTGGAAGTTACAAAGAAATAAATTACAATCTTTACGCTGGATTCAACTAGTAGCAATAGAAGGTGACTTAATATCAAATTTCATCGAACAATTTGAAAACTTAAGATGCACTGGATACACTATTCCAAAGTACACTAATCTCTAGTGGAGGGCAAGATGATAATTTGCCGTTTATTTAGTCATGCTTGTTATATTACTAAAATTTGCCAAAACCTCTATACTTCTGCAACATCAAAATCTTTGCCTTTTAAATATAGTACTGTTGGAAAAATATGCCAGCCAAATGCTTTAATATAAATAACTTACAACATTTCTCTTAGGCTTAGTGTTGCAATGCTAATTAGATATTCAAAATTTCAAGAAAAATATGAGCCCTTGTTTTTCTTTTATTTATGATAATAGAGTAGAAGAGACAATAGAATGTTATACGAAATGAAGAATATATAGATGAGTTCTTTACAGTTCATGTTCCAATCCCAATGTAGCCAAATTTCTAATTCATATATCCTGTAGCAACCATGTACAATATGATCCATAATTACAAATATGTGAATTAATACAAATGGAAGACTGATTATTCTAATTCGTTTTTGAAGTTTTCTAGTCGTGGATTCATAAATACATCATGAAATCGGCAACTTATTCTGAGCATTCTTGAATTACGCAAATCCAATCCATCTCTGGATCTCCTAACAACCGTTGCCTTCCTGAAAAAAAAAACAGAACAACCAGTAGCTTTGACCCCATGGCAAGAGACAAGAATGGTAATTTATGTATCGAAAGCGGAAGGGATAAATGGTAAAGCTAGCCTAGAGAGCAGTTTACATCAGCGTAAAGAGAACTGGGACAAATACAGCAAGGATACATTTTAGACATAACTGCTTCGGTCAATCTAACTATTATTCTTAGATGGCTTCACCAAAAATCAAAGAGATAAATATCATATCTTCTTTCTTTAGCTGACACACTACCTTACCAAATGCCTCCTTGTTTTAAACTTATTTAAAAGGCAAAGTTTTAAACATATTTTAAAGGCAAAGTTTTAAACTTTTTAAGAATCAACCATAAAATGCAAGGGATAATTAAATACCCATTCCAGAATGAAGGACAAGTACTTAAAGTTGCCCTGTTTGGTTCATCGAATTTCAAATATTGTAGTTTCTCAAAAATGTAGAGGATTATTTTTGGAATACAATGTATTTTGTGGAAGAATTTACATATCCGTGTAGCAATCTCGCAGCAAGGTTTTTTATCGATTCTTCATGTACCGAAAAATGAATGCATCTCATATCGTATAATTTTCATTTCAGTACTCTCCCGTTTTCATTTTCTTATTAAATTTAGTTATTGTTTAAGTAAATTTATGATATTTCTTATCTTTAACATATATTAAATTACTGTGCACAAAACAGTTATAGGTACTGAGAGGGTTAGAAAAACTCTGTGTGTATAAGAAAGGGCGTGTGTAAATCTCTCTGTCTCCGTTTCTCTTTATGTCTTTCTATCTATCTATCTATCTGTCAATCTATCTATCTTTCTAATGTCTATCTATCTATCTATCTATCTATCTATCTATCTATCTGTCTGTCTGTCTATCTATCTATCTATCTATCTATCTATCTATCTATCTATCTATCTATCTATCTATCTATCTATCTATCTATATATATATATATATATATATATATATATATATATATATATATATATATATATATATATATATATATATATATACATATATATGTATACATATATATATATATATATACATACATATATATATGCATATATAAAATTACAAACGTATTTATATATACAGATATGTATATACCTATATATAAATATATATACATATATGCATACATATATATGCATATATACATACACATATATATACTTATATATACATGCATATATGTGCCTATGTATTTATATATATATTCATATGCATACGTATATACAAACACAAAACTCACACACTTATACGCATACATATGCGTGTGTGTGTATGTGCACATGTATTTATATGTGTGTATATATATATATATATATATATAAATATTTTAGGTTTGCATATGTCTGATATATGTGAACTCTACTAATACTGCTCTTCTAACAAAACTTGAAGCTAATTCTTTTTTCTTATTTTCTTAAATAATCCAGGCAGTTGTTATGGTATCTTGTTTATTCAATAATCTACTGCCATTAGTTATTATATCTAGATTATTATTTGTATAGTTGCAATTAATCTTGCTCTAGGCATTTCTGTTGTTCTGTCGTTCATAATTTTGATTTTTATTATTTTTAATATTATCCCCAAGAATATCACGATTACTATTATTATTATTAAAATTATTATTATTATTGCTGTTGTCGTTGGTTTTGTGGCTGTTGTGTTTGCTACAGTTTTTATTGTCATGATCATTATCATCATCATCATCATCATCATCATCGTCATCATCATCATCATCATCATCATCATCATCATCATCATCATCATCTTCATCATCATCATCTTCATCGTTACTATTATTTCTATGTTTTATCTTATTATTAGTTTTAATTTTTCTTCTTATTTGTTGATGTTGTTGATTTCGACGTTGCTATAGTTGGTATGCCTGTGATTAGATCCGAAAATAAAACAAACGCTCACTTTGAACATACAGTTCA
>NC_142930.1:142677976-142687976 GCF_046866305.1 Octopus bimaculoides
CATGCGTCTTCAAAATCTGTTGGTATTGATACATCAATTAGATAGCATGTTTTTCTTCATGATCTTTGACAACTATATCTGGTCTATATGCCTTAATTTCTCTATCTGTGTGTATTGGCATATCCCAGAGTATGGTTGCTTTCTCATTTTCTGTGACCTTTTCTGGCGTGTGGTTATACCATCTTTTTTCTGTTGTTATTCCATAGTGTTGGCATAGCTTCCAGTGTATATAGGTCCCAGCTTTGTCGTGTCTGTGAATATATTCGTTCTTAGCCAGGACTGGGCAGCCAGAAATAATATGATTTATTGTTTCTTTTCCATCTCCACATATTCTACAGTTACTTGTTATGTTTCTTTCATATATGTTTCATAACATATATGTTATGTTTCTTTTCCTTATACCATCATTTTTCGGTTGTTATTCCATATTATTATTTAAAATTTCTTCGTCTATAATTATGACTATGTCGAACGCGCTTCTCTTCGGATTATACATGTTAATATACGTTAATTTATTTAAGTATTTTCAAACATATCACTGAGTAAAGAACTCTACCTGACTTCGGTAATAACGGGAAAATAGTGGGGCAACTATTTTATAACAAACAATTTACATTATCGTAAATTGTGATGTTTAAAATCATGGCAACATATAAACCTACGCGCACGAAACTGCATGAAGTGGTAGGAAGGGCAGTTATTGTTCTGAATAAGACAATGCCTAATGGCGATTCACCTTCCTTCAAATCAAACATAGTTAAATTGATTACCATCAATACCAGACAAATGTAATAACATTAACAATTAGGACAGCAACAATAACGACGTAAACAGCCTTAAGACAATGTCAATAAAACCAGTGAAAACAGCAACAGCAGCAATGTCAACAACATCAACAACAACTTCAGGAACAGCAAGGATGACAAAATCAGCAACAAGAGCTCCAGCTGGGACAACAACATCGATAATGATAACGTACGTGGTTAAGGTGATCTTGCAGGTAAGCAATCTTCCACTGAAATAGTGGCGACATGAAGAAACCATGTCTGGTTTCCCCAAACCCAAGAGAAGGCAGGTTTGGCATAGTTGGTACAAATTGTGACAGTCAATGTTAAGGATATCCAAATTGCAATCCAGTTTCAGATTTTTATAGAACTGCTCGGGAAACAGTTATTTATTATTGGGTGTCGTCAAAAAGCCAACGCCCAGAATCAGTAACCCCCATTTTGTTAGAACAAGCTTCATGTTATGTACATCTCGCTACACTTATCCACCGTCTTGTTTTCTTCTCCATCCTTATTAATTTCGGTCCTAAGGTCCAATAAATAATTTATAACTATAATTCTTCTTCTTCTTCTTCTTCTTCTTCTTCTTCTTCTTCTTCTTCTTCTTCTTCTTCTTCTTCTTCTTCTTCTTCTTCTTCTTCTTCTTCTTCTTCTTTTTCTTCTTCTTCTTCTTCTTCTTCTTCTTCTTCTTCTTCTTCTTCTTCTTCTTCTTCTTCTTCTTCTTCTTCTTCTTCTTCTTCTTCTTCTTCTTATTATTATTATTATTATTATTATTATTATTGTTATTATTATTATTATTATTATTATCATCATTACTACTACTACTACTACTACTACTACTACTACTACTACTACTACTACTATTGTTGTTGTTAATATTTTGCTATTGATATGCAGGCGGCGAGCTGGTAGAATCGTTAGCGAGCCAGGCAAAATGATTACCAGCATTTCGTCCGTCGCTACGATCTGAGTACAAATTCCGTCGAGGTCGACTTTGCTTTTCCCCTTTCGGGATCGATAAATTAAGTACAAGTGAAACACTGTGGTCAATGTAATCGACTAGTTCCCTCCCCACAAATTTCAGTTGAAAGGAGTATTATTAGTGTTGCTGTTGTTGTTGTTGTTATTAAGGCAGTGGGCTGCCAGAATAGTTTTCGCGCCGGGCAAAATGCTCAGCGGCAATTAGTCCACCTTTACCTCCTGAGTCTCAACTTTTGTGCGGTTGATTCTGCCTTTATTAATTTCGGGGTCGATAAATTAAGTACCAGTGAAACACAGGGGTCGATTTCATTGACTAGTCCCCTACCACCAAACTTCAGGGCTTTTACCCAAGATAAAAAGGATTATAATTATCATTGTTATTGCAATTTTTGTTAATAGTGGTGTAGCTGTTGTTGCTATGGCTGTTGCTGTTTCTGTTGTCGCTTTTGTTGTTGTTGTTGTTCTTGTTATGTCCAACACCTACATACGCTATCTTATTTCCGACATAACACCCTCTCTTTCTTTTCCACATTTTCTTTCATTTTTCTAATATTCTTATTCCATCTCTCGTTCCTTTCCTCCTGTTTCGTTACACATTTTGTTTGTCTTTCATTCACACACCTATCACTCCACAGTTTGGCAAAAATCACATATATGCATAATCTCTATTTAAAATCCAATCATAACTTTTACGCTGATCGTGTCAGCGCACAGGCAAAGCTCCAGAACACTATGACACTGATAACATACATATATAGATACATGCATACCCACCTACATACATACTTACATGCGTACATACATACACATACATACATACATACATGCATGCATGCATGCATGTATATATGAAAAATTGAAGGAATTCAAGATTTACATTAATTAGATGATATTTAATATTAACTGGATTGAGTACAACTCTGCTGACTCTACTACAAAGTACAGTCCTTTAAACATGAGATTGTGTGTGCATGTTGATGGGTGGTATATTTGTTTGTTGGAATGTACATGTGTGCGTGTGTGTTTCCTATATATGTATGCATATATAAATATATATATATATACATATATATATATATATATATATATATATATATATATATATATATATATATATATATATATATATATATATATATATATATATATATATATATATATATACATATATATATATATATATATATATATATATATATGGAGAGAGAGAGAGAGAGAGAAAAGAGAGAGAGTGACAGAAAAAGAGAGTGCATCATTACGAAATATAGCGCTTAAATTAGAATACGTTCATATGCAGTAATCTATGTGAAATCTTTGACTCTGGAGATAGTAAAGAATGGAAGAAATCCTATTGTTCCGCAAAATATATAGACAAATAGTTGTTGGGTAAAAATTTCCCATTACCAGAGAAACCAAATGATTCCTACACTTGTTCTTATCCAGGAATGCAGTAATAAATATTGCTGTATTTTTTCAAAGGAAAAAAAGGGTAAATTTATTTTCCCTCTGTATGTTTAAGCATTCTAAATACGCTGTAATACATAAATGTATGCATGTATACCTCGCTTCCTACTTAAATCTCCACGCCCCTTCACTTCTACCTACCTACCTACCTACCTATCTACCTACATACATACATACATACATACATACATACATACATACATACATACATACATACATACATTCAGGCATATATACGTGTATATACACGCCGGCATGGTTGTGTGGTAAGAAGCTTGCTTTCGAACAACATGGTTCCTGTTTCAATCCTAAGTGTCTTCTATTATAGCTTCAGGCCGACCAAATCCTTGTAAATGTTTTCAAATAAATAACCGTTATTTACATATTGATTTGTAAAGGCCAAACCGTTAATAATATATTTTTTTTCTACTCTAGGCACAAGGCCCGAAGTATGAAGGAGGGGGCCAGTCCAGTAGATCGACCTCAGTACGTAACTGGCACTTAATTTATCGACCCTGAAAGGATGAAAGGCAAAGTCGACCCCGGCGGAGTTTGAACTCAGGACGTAAAGACAGACATAATACTGCTAAGCATTTCGCCCGGTGTGCTAACCATTAATAATATATTACAAATAGAGACGGGGGCGGAAACATAATTCACCAAGGCGATTTTACACAGGAGTGGATTGCAAAAGAAGAGAAATGTTCGCAGATGTAATGTATCGCGTGGTGTTTTCTATAGTGGTTATGCTGTAGTGATAATGGGGCGAATTTAGAAAAGGTTTATGTTATTCCGTTCAGTGGAAGATGGTAACATCAAAGTTGTGTATGGAAATTCATTTAAATAATGCAAGGTGATTTGTTGAAATGTAGCATTTGAGATTACAACATATAAATAAGTTTCATTATTTGGGATAAAATGTTAGTCGACATTTCAGGCACGTATATTCTCTTATTCTTTTACTTGTTTCAGTCATTTGACTGCGGCCATGCTGGAGTACCGACTTGAGGTGCTTTAGTCGAACAAATCAAACCCAACACTTAATTTTTTTAAAGCCTAGTATTTATTCCATGGAAACGCTAAGTAACGGAGACGTGAACAACAACACCGGTTGTCAAGCAGCGGTGGTGGGGGTAAAACACAGACAAAAAGACACATACATAGATGTCACACATGAATATATAAACAAGGCGGCGAGCTGGCAGAAACGATGCGACGTGGATTTAAATGTTGTGCTGGGGGAACAAATAACATTTTTCTACTTTTAAAGCAACATTTTTCAAAAAGCCGGATTGTTCAAGTATAGTTTTCTCCGCAAATGTAGAAGAAAATGAGTTACATATTTCTTAAAAAATTTACGACGGACTGTCATGTTCAGAATGCCAAATGCGATTGTTTGAAAAATTGATCTTTCTATTTGTTAGTGAAGGTTTACATGCAATGTTTCACAAACCAACGACTGTCAACAGAAATAAAGTTACATTGAACAAATAAGCTATGACGAGTCGGCAAAATGTTTTAAAATGCGAATAACTCATTATGCAATTTCCTGAGAACAACCAAATTTTCGTTACAACTACATGGAACTCTTCTACTATAGAATGAATATGTCTTACAAACAACTTGCACATGGAAGTGCTACCAGTCGATAACTCCGCATACCGATAGCCAGCAAGTGTATGGGGCCACCAGGAAAGAATGTGCTCTGTTACGGAGCCTACCTCTTGACGGCGTCAATGCGCACCGGCCCCACCTCACTGATATGAGACCCTGCTTGCTAGATTAACTGGTTATTAAGTATAATTCAATATTTCTCTAGCTATCGCTCATTGTGTCTCTTTAACCAAATCCAGTGGTTAGCCTTCTCCACTGTAGTCTGGATACCAGTCATTGTGGTATTTACCTTACGATGAGTTAGGCCTAATGATAACAACAGTCGTCTCACACTGTGTCCAATTACATGAAATTTGTTTAGCAACTGACACTAAGGCAATGTTGACTCTGTGGAAGAGCTTATTTTTTAAAAGTAAGTGCTCTCTTCTGCTTTCAAATATAAATAGGAGCTTCGCATGATTGAGCCACTTCTAGAGTAGACTGCGGTTGTGTCATTATTGGACCCGGAAAATGTTTAGCTGGTGTAGTACGAGCATATTGCGAGATGCCTCAAAAATATTTTGTAGTAAAATAATGACGAAAAATGGAATGCAAGCAGTTACAACCATTTTGTAATGTATCTTGCAGTAATATATCATGCAGCAATTAACAAAACCAGAAATAAATATGACAGTGAGAAAGTACACTAAATATTGTGCGAGTAAAAGCAATGAGAAATTTATCGCATACTTATTCCACACTTAAAATGGAATGAGAATTGTCAAATTGCGCCAGTCTGACTTTTAGCGTCTTGGAGTGTAAGTCATGAAATTCTTGGAAAAAATTCATAGATCCTAAGTAATTTGAATGACACAGTATATGAATGTTAGACATGTTTTAAATCAAGACAGAAGGCAACATTTTATGAAAGAGGAGACTGTGATATATACATTTGTCTAATGTCTTGAAATGCAATTTGGAAAGTGAAGAATTTGACAGATTTGACCAATTACCGAACATTTCTATACAGAGTACAAGACAGAAAACCTTCAGGTGACCTATTACCTTTCATAGCAGTCACATAAGTTTATCTCCAAACGGTTTCAAGATATTTTTGAACATTCCAGAATGGGCCTGGCTAATTTTCCTTGTTGACGAACAAACAGTTATAAAAACAAAGGAAGAATTGAATAAATTAAAAATCTACCAAACATTTTAAATCACATATTTAAATGTCAGACATAATTTCTGCTTTCAGCACCATCTACAACTTTTAATCGTAAATTATACGCCGTCATGAAACAAAAAGAAATTCTAATTTCCATTAGTATGGTGTAATTTAGTTCAATATTGTTTTAGCGCAGTTAAAAACATTTTGAAATATTCGAACGCGGCTACAAATTTTGAGAAAGATGTTAAAAATGTTAATTTCATAATATCTGACGCAATCATCACATTACAAATTCCAACAATTTTAGTAAATTTTGTACAATTATATTTTTGTGATATGTCATTTTAAATGATTTACAGAGAAAACACTGTAAAGTTACGTGGTTTAAATAGTGGAACACAACACTACAAGATTAAGAAACATCACCGTATAGAATAAAAAAACAATATTTAAGTATGGACATATTAGGATATGAATATATGTTTCTTATAGTAGTACATAGTTCCACTTTGATGTTTTCTGTCCGGTGGGGGTTCTATGTTTTTAGTAGATATGCTTCAAAATAGCATCGTATAACTCGAGTTTCTGATTTGTCAATCAGGTCGTCAGTAGAGTGTTTGCGCTTTAAGAGCTTAAGATGTTTTGCGACTGCAAATAGCACTCATATATAGTATGCCACACGCACAAAGACAAACATAACTATGAATAAGATGTGCATACACACACACACACACACACACACTCATACACAAACACACTCACACACACACACATACAAACACACACATACAAGTATATAATATATTGCAGTGTGTTACTTCTGACATACAGTTATTGAGTACAACCTCGCTTATAGTGAACTCAACAGTGACTACAATCTCTACCTCTGCTAAGAAGGTTTACTACATACCATCGTCTATAAAGTAAAGAGAAAAAGCAGTACGGGAAACGATGAATTCAAACAAGGGCTCATGTAGGAGATGTGCACGGAAATATGGAAGCGATGCTAAATGATAAACTAGACTTGCTGTAAACCCAGATTTTGTTTGATGAACACTTAATCTTGCATCTGAAATTTCTTTGACAATACACAGCATATCTACGATTTATATCGCGTGTGTTGTGATTACTATTCTCTGCGTGTGTAGGTACCGTCGGCGATACCGTTGTTCTTTTTATTATCCGAGTGATTATTCTGATTTGAGAAAATCCTACTACTGAGACTATATGACGATATTGATTTACTTTACAAAAATTACACAAACAGTTAGCATGCAACGAACAGATTCAACTACAAGGAAGGCCATCTGTACCTACAAAAGTGGGCCAAAATATTCCACGATTATTATTTTTTTTATTATTTTCGGCGTTGAATCAAAAGTAAATGGCATTGCACAAATCTCTTGTTGATTCTCCGGGACAGGTGGGTATGATATCAATAATTTTTCTTTGAAGTTGTTGCAACTCGATTCTACAAGAACTGGGTGAGAATAGAGAAGATTCGAGAAGAGTCGATGTTCTTAGAAGGGCTGGGTGCGCTCGTTATGCTTGGGCCGGTGGGACATGTAGTATTGAATAGGTGGGAGGTACACAAGTGGAGGAGTTATGAGACCAAGTAGCTGAGAGAAACAGAGGTCACTATTCAAGTAAACGAAAGAAAACTGAAAAAGCGCATATACTGAAGCATATCTTTCGGTGATTGAATGCCAGTCAGTCGAGTGCCACACATCTGTGTGTAATCAAGTTTGCAGGAACAACATCGTCCCATATTTGCGTCCCTTACACATTTGCAGCCATTACTTCAGCCATTTACAGTCTCAGTAACTCTTGAATGCAAAAGTATTTTCTGGTTTCGAAGTCAAAGAACAAACTCCAGGATGTGGTCCGAGGTGTGACAGTTTTTATTTAGTAATGGTTATAATTTGTAAATGTATTCATATTGAATATTCTTAAAATTGAATGGCTTGTAGATTGTGAAAATCTTATCTAGAAATCTTCATAAAATTTTTCTTATTTCCTGCCTAAAATTTTAAAATTATATTTTCGCCCAATTTTAGATAAATTTAATAAATTCTTTAAATACGACCGCTTATATATCACTCTAGTGCAACGTGTTCTGAGATATGAATTTACCTTCATCTGCTTATATTCTCGCCTGTATTCAAGCGCCATTTCTATTTGGTATATGTCTACTTAATTCAAAATAACTAAACAATTCCTAAGTTCTGTACAATTAGTGACACAAATTCAAATCACGCACACACACATTCACACGCATACGAACACACATATATACACACGTACACATACACACCCACGCATACGCAGACAAACAATCATGCACGAGCGCATACGCACAATCACGTACACAGACACATATACATATATAAATAAATGTACAAAGAAAACCATATATTGTTATAAGCCACGAGTGTAGGGTCGCAAAAGACGTCAGATTTGAAAGGTGGAAGTGAAGAGAAAACCAAGTTTTCAACAAATGACGGATGAATAATAGCTTCGACAATAGATGTCAGCAAAAAGTTTCGGTCTACAAATATAAAAAAAAAACAAAAATAGATGTATTGTCATATTTTCACAGACACTGACATACACACCTGACTCTACGCAATCAAAAACACAATGCCAATTGTTTTAGTCATATAGAACACTTGTTCGTTTGTTCAACGAAGTTGGATTCATAGATTTTTGTTAGACTTTTTGTACGTCTTTAATTCTCATTTGAAATTTGCCAGTTAGCAATATACCTTAACTGTTTTTTTTGTCGTGTTATTGATGAGAAATTTTGTTTTATAATTCTTTTATGTTACTGTTGAAAGATATTATCATCTCGTACGTTTTGTTAGAGTTTGTAAGTTCGTGGTATTTAAAAAAGATATTGATATTTTGACCAATAATATTTTAGCTTCACGTTATTTCAAACATATGTTTATACCCTTGTATGTCTATTGAATAGAAGTTAATGTAATATGCGTGTGAATATATATATATTATATATATATATATATATATATATATATATATATATATATATATATATATATATATATATATATATATATATATATATATATATATATATATATACATACATACATGTACGAGTTTCCCTATATGTATGTATGTGTGTGCTGTGTACGTGGGCGTGTGTTAATAACAGTATGTCTATATATATATATACTATATATATTATATATGCATATATGTATACACACACATATATACACGTATGCATATATATGTATGTATATATATGTGTCTAAATATATATATATATATATATATATATATATATATATATATATATAAACTCTTTTACATGTTTCAGTCATTTGAATGTGACCATGCTGGAGCACCGCCTTTAGTCGAACTAATCGATGCCAGGACTTATTCTTCGTAAGCTTAGTACTTATTCTATCGGGCTCTTTTGCCGAACGGCTAAGTTACAGGGACGTAAACACCCCAGCATATGTTGTCAAGCGATTTTTCGAGGGACAAACACAGGCACACAGACATATACACACGCACATACATAGATACATATATATATATATATATATATATATATATATATATATATATATATATATATATATATATATATATATATATATATATATATATATATACATATATACGACGGACGTCTTTCAGTTTCCGTCTACCAACAACGGTATAAGCTTTCAATAAAACAGTTGCTCTCGCGATGCAAATTAAATACAATTTAATTCAATTTGCTTTGGGAGAGTAACTTTATAATCGAAAGCGTATATTGTTGTCAAATGCTCGAAATACGAGAGTAGAAAAACAGTCAAAAACTGATGAAGGGTCGTTCTTTATATTGTTTGTTTTGTTTTCCATTTGTTTCTTTCGTTGTTTGACAGAATAATTCATGTTCCATGTACTCATGCTTCGTACCTTTTTGTTGTACACGTTTCATGACGTCCTGTGCCCACATATGCACACACACACACACACACACACACAT
>NC_142930.1:142692976-142695476 GCF_046866305.1 Octopus bimaculoides
AGATTAGGAGTCAATGTCAGATAAAACAGAAGGAAAAATATAACATTAGGCATTTTTCTGGTTTCTTATTGCAAGGTGAATGAACACATAAAAGTTACATTAAAAAAAGAGTGAATGCATAAGTGCAAATGTATAAACATATGTTTTATTTTATGCACAAATAAGAAAACTAAATATTTTTGTATTGTGATTATGTGAGTGCTAGATTAATGCAGTGCTTATTGTTAAAGAATGTGTGTTCCTGTACATATAGGATGTGTGTGCTTGTGTGTGCTGGCGCACATATGTGTATATGCGTATACATATGTGCGTTCATATGTGTGTGTATGTGTGTGTGTGTGTAGTATAAGTATATGCATGTGTGTGGATAGTATGTGGGGAGGGAAGTAGGTAGGTACGCACGGGTATTTTCATCTATATGTGCGTGCCAGTGAGTATACTTATATTTTTGTAGTAGTAGTAGTAGTAGTAGTAGTAGTAGTAGTAGTAGTAGCAGTAGCAGTAGTAATTGTTGTTGTTTTTGTTGTGGTTCTTGTTATTGTTATTATTATTATTATTATTATTATTATTATTATTATTCTTTTTTTCACTATTATTATTATTATTGTTATTATTATTATTATTATTATTATTATTATTATTATTTTTTTTTTTTTTTTTCACTATTATTATTATTATTATTATTTTTTTTTTTTCACTATTATTATTATTATTATTATTATTATTATTATTATTATTATTATTATTTTTCTTTTTTTTCACTATTATTATTATTATTATCATTATTATTATTATTATTATTATTATCATTATTATTATTATTATTATTATGCATTTGTGCGTGTGGTTTTGATTCTATTTTTATGAATATTTATCTAGTTATCAAATTCTATCCACACACACAGACACACTCACACACGCATATATGTATAGAGAAATAGATAGATAGATAGATAGATAGATATATAGATAGATAGATAAGCAGATAGAGATAGATAGCGTGCGTGTGTGAGTGAGAGAGAGAGAGAGAGAGAGAGAGAGAGAGAGAGAGAGCTCGTGCGTATTTATGAGTGCTATGCGTATATTATTAAAGATATCCGTGAGCATCTGGGAATCTTTGTATCACAAAAAGAAACTTCGACGCAAGTTTATAATAGATGATCAAAACTGAAAAAAAAAAAAAATTAAAACTTAAACACAGACTGACTCCACACAATGAAAATGGAATTTGTACAAGAATGATAGAAAGAAAAAGCAGTGAGTGAGAGAGGGACAAAATGACTGAAGTGAAAGATGAGTGAGGTATAGGAAAGAAAAAAAAAAAAACATGAAGAAAGAGATTGCAACACATATTGAGAGAAGAACTGAGATTTAATGAATACTATACGATGAGGAATGAAAGAGAGAAAAAACACCCTTCGCCTCCTATGTCCGTTTCGAAATACGGAGGCATACGCAGATAAGCACGACCGCTTGCACATACAGACCTATACAATCACACACGCGTTCACATGTATTTACACGCAGCCATGTATTTACACACAACCACAGAAATATAGCTAGCCCACACAGAGTTTTACACTTCAGATCTACCTATAGACATCTGCGAAGCTAAAGCGTCATATTCCTTCTCGATCTAACGTCGATCGATATTATACTGTGTTCGTTCTTGTTGTTGCCGTAATTGTGGAGTGTCTCGCTAAGTCATCTTGGTGTAGCATGAAGCATTAGTAAACTAAGTCTCTTGTAGTGGGGTGGATGAAATTTGAACGTCTTTTAGCTGTGAGTTAAAAGCGTCCTCTAACATTTGTTGTTGCTGTTGTTATTACTGAAGTGACTGCGCTGATTTTGTGTTATTTTTCAAATTTTGTAGCGATTTCTGCTTTCTTTTCATATTTGAGGTAGCACCTTAACACACCACTTATTAACGTGGGCCGATGTTACTCTAACTATATATATATATATATATATATATATATATATATATATATATATATATATATATATATATATATATATATATATATATATATATATGTGTGTGTGTGTGTGTGTGTGTATGCACGTATGTATGTGTTTATGTATGTATAAACCAGCAAGAACAACAAAGAAATATTATAAAATGCAACGAATAATAAACAGAGGTTAAAATAAATCAGTGAAAGAAAGAAATGCATATGTACTAAATATTGATTTCTAGCATAGGTATATTTTTTGGAATGCAATTTTTAAAAAAAGGTGTGTAATGCATCATATACCTAAGATTAATATAAACAATGAATAACAGGGTAACATTTAACATTTTTTCGTTTAGAAAATAGAAATACGAAAGATATAAAACATAAAATGTGTGCTTTTGTTATGTTAAAAGAAGTACAAATATATATGTCTATCTATCTATCTGTATACCTATAAACGTGTTCCTCTATAGATCATTCCATCGACGTGCACACACACAAACATACGCACACACACACACACACACACACATATATATATA
>NC_142930.1:142700476-142732976 GCF_046866305.1 Octopus bimaculoides
ATATATATATATATATATATATGTATATATATTTTATATATATATACATTTATACACATCCCTATTTGTGAGCGTGTGGTTGTTGTGTTGGTAGCAAGACCGTAGTTACCACTCTCAGAGTCAGACCTGTAGTACCTTTCGTGGATCATTTAGTTTTTGCTGCTCCTGTTAATCGATATATACATGTGTAATCCTTAACTAGCCTCATGTGTGATTCAGAGTGCCATTGACGTGCTCACCTAGCCACCAGGTGTCTTCATTCGTAAGCTCATCTTTGGAAGGTTATCTTGTCCATCGGCGTACAATCGTGTCCAAATTTCGTAACGTAGTCTTGAAAATTGGAAATTTTATATTAAATGCCCAATGTTATATTTAATTTCAAATATATTATTACATGACAAAAATGTGTGAAACTTATCTCTGAAAATTACAATTTTGATATTAAATGCCCAAATATATATATGTGTTGTATATATTTGAATCGAATTGTACTTCGCCATAACAATTTTAATTTTCAAATGCTATTCCAGATGTGTCACAAGTGTATTGACATCCGATACTCTTTTCGACTCTGTGAGAAAATATACAGACATACATATACGATGGCACTCACGGTAAGAGACACACACAAACAAACACACGCATACGATAAACACACACACTCACACACTCTCCACACTCATATATCTAAAGCTCCATGGTGTATTTCTCCCGCAGCACTTAACCTGAGATAGAGGGTGTCTGCTGTCTTGAATTGTACTCCTACAAGTATAGAAATTTTAGTTACCACATCAGTAAACCTAATGCATGCATTTAACGAACAGCAAAATAAAATAAAATAAGAAGACTGGGAAAGAATTTATCACCTTTTTAATAACTATTGGTTACGTACCAAATTCACACAGAAGTTCCACGTGAAATGTTACGTAATATTTGTCACTTTAAACAGTTAACTGGCCTTTTTTTTATAGACTTACCGCCTTTGTTCATTTGAATTACAGTGATATCATTACTTTTTCAGTACCGTGTGCATGACAGACCATTATATAATAGCTAGCTAGATAGATGAATAGACAGACAGTGAGATGGATAGATAAATTGATAGATATGCACATATACATTATCCATATGTATATACATACACACACACACACACACACACACACACACACACACACACACACACATATATATATATATATATATATATATATATATATATATATGTGCATACATGTATACATACACACGCATACATACATACAATATTACTTAAAAGTCTAATAAGAGAAATAATTCAAAGTGACCTCTGGCATTTACATGAACAACTCAGACAAACATAGTTATATCAGATACAATACAAAGAGAGTGTTTTGATTTATTAAACTGATCTCAACTTCTAAAAATTTTGTTTCACAATTACCATTTAGCAAGTGATAACAACTCCATATTAGATAGACAGATGATCTTCAGAATCGCGAATTGTCTGAATTTGATATACCATGAGGTAATATGGCTGGTTCTTTGTCCTGAAAGACGAGATTTATGAACATGTGTTCGTCTTTCTTTGTCTGGTCAGCGGGCCATTTGCCATTACCTAACTACATCGGTCAAGGAACATACACCAAAATGTATAACACGCATATGATCAAGGCAATTTGTATATCTTAACCCAATATCACTTAGGAAACATAACACAGATTAGCTAATGATATGTATATGATCAATATAGACAACTACTTGCATATCAAATGTCACACCTCATAGAGTAACAGACATGATTAGCCCACATACACAGACACACATACTTCTACCAAGAACCAAAATGACACAAAAATATACTTGTACACAAAGAAATATGTATTTCTTAATCAGAGTCTTCCATTAAATTCAAGGTCAATTTAATAATAATTTGACGAACATACTTATAAATCAATTGAAGGCAAATGTAGACAGGAACACGAAACATTCAGCCTCCTTTTTATACATGTATATGTACACATACACAGACGTGTGTTTGTGTATGCTTATGCATATATATATATATATATATATATATATATATATATATATATATATATATATATATATATATATATATATATATATATATATATATATATATATATATATATATATATATACATACATATATATATATAAATACATATATATATATATGTATGTATATATAAATATATATATATATCTACATATATATACACACATATATATATACACGTACACACACACACACACACACACGCGCATATATATATATATATATATATATATATATATATATATATATATATATATATATATATACATACACACACAGAGACGATATGCTATATAATATTATGTTATATTATATTCATACTATATCATGTAATAGATTGTCAATAGTATCTCTCTAATTTATCTTTATAAATATATAGGCATACGTATATACTAATATATACGTGTCTATATATACACACAAATATTAAATATATGCATTCATATATATACATATATATATATATATCCATAAATACAAATATTCATACATACAAATATATGTATGTGTATATACGTATGTTTGTGTGAATATATGCATGTATGTATGTGTCTCTGATGTGTATTTGTCAATAATTTCAGGGCGTAAACATAGACAACGTGTAGGTAAAACATAATTCACTTTGTATGTATTGAAAACGTATAAAGCTTTGGGTGGGCATGGTAGACTTTAGATGATGTGCACAAAAGCAGGAAAAAGCTAGCATTTACAGAGTATAATCGAATGATACTTTTCGCTTAACTATAAAATAAACTTTCTTCGGGATATTTACTTATTAGAATGTTAAAAATTGCTGGAAGTTTACATCAATATTTTATAAATTTATGTATTTCTCATACAAAAAATAACGGGTTCATGTTATTACTCATGTGACAATCAATTCGCATTCAGGAATATATCACTCAGTAAAATGTACATGTTGGTGGTGTCTGGAAAGTTTCATCTCATTTCCATTAGGCAAGCTATGGAACTCATCTGTTAGATTTGTCAGAACTTTTGTCAGAACTTTTTGAATTGGCTGGTATGATTCATTTACTTTGTGTTGCGCCACCATTTTCATCCAGAAACGCCATACATGCACATGTGGTAGCAACAATAGAACGCTGTCAACAAGATAGGAACTGAAATGCACCACGTTGATGATGAATCATAGCTTGATGTGTTGTAACAATAAAACTAACTGAGCTTCGATATGATTTATATAACTCAGGAAATCAAGAAGCGTTTTGGGCAATACAAACAGGTACATTTATGTATTGGGTTACCTTCATCATCGTGATTCTTATTTCCATGTAATACAAAATTTATAATCGCTTTTTACAGATAAGATTTCTATAAATATATAAAATAGTGAAGTACTTTGCAGTATCAAAAAATATCAAGTCAAACGGCCAGTGATCATAAAATGCAATCTAGATTAATTAACTATATTTTTTTACAAATATGTATAACGATTTTAATTTAATCTTTACATTATGACAATTCTATATTCTAACTTTCTACTGTGGCTTTCGTCTGGCACTGTATTGGAGAGAATACTTCAGCAATATCCAACCACATCGTTGCAGTTCATATGAGTGCTTTTCTGAACATAGCTTGTCGAACGGAAGACTTATATAACGCTATCAACAGCTTACTGTCCAAGAGAGATTTTGTTGTAGCATTGTTTTACAAAATGCACAGAAACCATAATTCATCAGAATGCACGGCATTACTTACATCGTACTATGAAAGATACTGTTTTACATGGGCCAATAGATTTATGCGTGACAGCGGCAATTCGGTTAAACTAATAGCAAGATTCACACACAGCACAGGTACTGAGTGTTCAATCATTACACTTGAGAACAGAAAGCCTTGTACACTTGAACCTCACGCCAACCACGCTGACGGAAATGCACTGAAGCATTGACTGCTCAACCGGAAATACACAGATACTGATGCTCGTGTTCACATATGCGATACTGAAAAATATTAATTCTGCCTGTGCGTGCATGTGTTCGATTGCTTTTCGTGTGCGTGCTTCTATGTGTGTGAGTTGGTGCGCGTATGCGTTTCTGTGTGAGGGTATTGTAAGTGTGAGTAACTTTGCCCCGTGTTTTCCAAACATAGACCTGCATCGATATTTATTCATTGCTCCCGTTTTTCAACGTTAGGTCGGCCCATTTCAAAGGACTTCAATTCGAAATGTGTTAAATCTGGTTATAGATTATTTTCATACGTCATGAATGCATCCAGTGTTTCTTTACATATTCTCTTCACTTTTGACATAGCAGAGTGGTGATTCGTTGAATATCTAAATTATAAGAAACAAGTATTTTTCGTTATTTGTTTTGGCTCTTTAACATTTAGTATTAGAACGTTGTTTAAGGCATCGTCCTGAATAATTAAGGCAACGTTGTTGCTACAGTCGTGTATGCTTTGTCTAATATTTTTCTAACAGGCTTGCTGATGTAAAGGTTTATTTATCAATTCTTTTTAAACTCGATAACTCTTAATTGCAATTAGTGTTCATATTGCTCCAATTAGCAACCACAAAATTGACAGGGCATTCACCGCGATATTACTGTTTTAAGGCATACACCAAAGTATGGTGGTGGTAGTAGTAGTAGTAGTAGTAGTAGTAGTAGTAGTAGTAGTAGTAGTAGTAGCAGCAGTAGTAGTAGTAGTAGTAGTAGTAGTAGTAGTAGTAGTAGTAGTAGTAGTAGTGGCAGCAGCCGTTGTAGCAGCAACAGCAGTTGTAGAAACAGTAGCGAAGCAACAAGAACGACAACAAAAGCAACAACAACAATGACAGTAGCGGCACCCATAATTCCTTCACGAATAAAAACTCGAAGTCGTTATTAATGGGATTACTTGGTTGTATATAAAATATTGGTATTCATTGTCACTTTCTTCTTTTCTTGATCAGATCGTAGTTTCATATACTTCACAAAAGGGAAGATGCGTACATATGCAGTGGTGATCTCCATTAAAATAATTAGGATGTAATAGATGGCAATGCAACGTTACATTTACAACGGCTCAAAGTGGTTTGCCTCCCGGATATGATGTATAAACTGAAACACAACACAATATATGGTTTATGAACAAAACAGACGGCCTAAGATGTAGAAACTTCAAACTGATATCCATTAAATGATTTTAAAACAATGGAACACTACATGGGACTGCATTTCAAAAATAATTGTTATCTCATGGAATTGTTATCTTAGCTTCTATGCAAATATCAATTCCGTGGTTGTGTATGAATCAGAACAAGGCTTTCCACATCATTTGGCAATATATGTGGCCACAGTTTTCATTAGTGGCGGCACGGAACAACAATGCACAGATAGACTCTCAATAAGATATTTTCTGATACATCAGCATCATTAACCTGCCCAGGTCATTGACAGAATCAGACAAATGGGCGTCGTTGTTTGGACACTCGTTGTTCGACACGGCTGACTGGGCATTCAGCGTCTTTTATTGACAGTATCCTTTCGAAGGCTGGAGAGCTGTGGCAATATACGGCAGGTGCTACGAGTTCTGAGCGTATTGAGTATATGAGTTTATAATCAGAATAGTGCTGACTCTAACAGCTACGTGAGCAAAGGCTTCAATCACGGGTAAGAACGTAGTCTCAGTTCTTCTGCTTCCTAAATGTGTCGGACATAAAAAGAATTTAGGCTGTGGCATTTTTCAGTGTTGACAAATAACATGTAACACATTAAAGTGTGTGTGCCCATCATGTGTAAATATACATACATATATACATATATATACACACACACACACGGTAGGCTACCACGTCTATAAGTAAACTCACTATACATATTGTATAATGCGAGTTACACATTGATTTAAACATATAAATTTTCCATACTGAAATTAATACTATAAGACGAAGGTTAGAAAACGGCTGTAATCATATGGATTCTATATAGAAATTAAAAAAATATATTCGTGTATTCCTTGATTCTTTTATTTACATCTTGTAGAAACATTTATCGCTCAGATTTTCTAGATTGCATTATATCGTAATTGATTATAACGTTCACTGATAGACGAATGGGAATAAGGAACTTCCTGTGCGCAACATGACTTTCTGTATACATATCTTGTACTAATGTAATATAGATGTGACCGCATGTGTATCATTGCCGATTTTCTTTCTCCGCCTTCCCTTCTTTGGACTTTTTCTATATTTCTGATGAAGAGCTCCGCTCGAAACGTGAAATTCTCATTTCTTTTCTCTCCTTTCCTGAGAGTCTAATAACACAGTGCTTATACCAGGTCCTCGCGTTGTTTTCTCTTGCTTGTCTTTGTTTGGATTGATTTTATTTAAAAGAGTTCCAACTGTGTCTGTTTTTTATGTTTTATTTATATTCTTGTAAAATTAATGTGGGATATAGAATATGGAATATGTAATATATAATATAAAAATAGATAGTACAATGAAATGAAGCATCGAATGTCTTATTGAATATATGAAATATGAAATATTGAGTGTTCAATATAAAGAATTAAATATATAAAGGCGAATACGTATTTTCATACCTTGTGGTATTCATCAAGGCCTACTCATATATATATATATATACATATATATATATATATATATATATATATATATATATATATATATATATATATATATATATATATATATATACACGCACACGCACGCTTACATATATATATACCTCTACAAATCTTTTCATATATATGTATATACATATGTATATATGTATATATATATATATATATATATATATATATATATATATATATATATATATATATGCATATATATATATATATATATATATATATATATATATATATATATATATATATATATATATATACCATACCGCACCACATCACATCACCTGGCACACACTAGCAATGGCCACTTTCCAAGTACTCACACCATCACCACACACCTACACATGCGCACAAGCAAATGTCAATGTCTCCAGCGCCCTTCCACACTCACATAAACACTCTCATAGGCTCACACACGCGCATCTTCGTTTTGAGATCACCACAAACTTATCATCTCCCCTTCTTCTTAGCTCTCCTATGTGACCCCCACTGTCCAGCATTCGCCATGATAGATCGCTAGCCACTAAAACTTTTTTATTTTCTCTCTCTGTTTATTTCTCTGTTCTTTTCGTAGGCTCGAAACGTTAAAGACTTCCTTACTTCCCGAGAGTTAAAATAATACATCTGTTTGTTGTTTACACACCCATCTTCGTCTTTTGTTTTTTGTAAATTCTCACTATATATTTAGATAGTTAGATAGATTGATAGATAGATACGTGTGTTTGGTTTGTATATATATATTAAAACTTTGTATATATATATGTATATATATAAAGTTTAATCTTTTATTCTTAATAATTTTTTCTTTCCTAATTTTTTCATTCATAATTCTTTCATTCATAATTTTTTTATTCATATTTTTATTCTTACGTTTGTAGAAATAAATAATCTTGGATTTTTCTATTATTCAATTGATTTTTGATTATAATTAAATAAACGTCTTTATGTTTAAATAATATAGCTTTAACTATTACACCGGTTAAATATGTACTAATTTTATCTTCCTTATTATTCTAAACTTAAACTTCGTTCAAATTGTATTTAAAACAATGATGATTTACGTAAGATGTTTTTTTTGTATATAATATACATGTTATTATAATCGATGAAGGGAGGATTATTGAATGGTTATTATTTTGACATTTTGATATTTTTAATAATTTTTCTATCTTTATATAATAAGTATTTCATATTAATTCATTTGGTACTTATTGTTGGGTGAGAGATATATATATCTAATTTTTGTTCTACTTAACGATCTGACGATTAGCTATATTTTTGAATAGAATTTATTTTCGATAATTTCAATTGATTTTAATCGATTTAAATTTCCTTTCTATTTGAAAATTAGTTATGAAACACGTGTAATCATTTTATTATATTTATCATATGATATTTACTTTACTTTATATTATACTCATTTATTGTGCTTTTAATTGTTCATTTTTCTATATGTGATAGTGGATTTCCATCGATGAGTTCTTGAAACTTGGTTATTTTCCCTAAAACTATTTATTGTATATATATATATATATATATATATATATATATATATATATATATATATATATATATATATATATACATATATATATATATATGTATGTATGTATGTATGTGTGTATGTGTGTGTGTGTGTGTGTGTTTGTGTGATTGTCTGTGTAACTGGATCTCAAACTAAATAGAAAAAAGTGTAAAAGTAAATTAGTTCAGTAAAGCTAAGAAGCCGCTATATTAGCGACTATCTGGATTCGCCTACGTGTTGGACACTGCAGCTAATGTTGACAGGAAATCGGGTACTTTGTCAATAATTCTAATTTTTGCCTTCAACCAAACTCAAACACATGAAAGAACTCGTTTGATCTCGATTGAACGCAATGACTGTTTTGAGTTCCGAGTACCCAATTTCATGATAGAAAATATAATTAATTGTCTGTATAGGAAGAAATTGCAAAAGATAAATAAATAAATAAATAAAATAATAATAATAATAATTTAAATCATTTAATTTTTGTAATCCTTTATCGTTCAATACATACTCGCATATACATATATTTATACATGTCCTTATGTGTATATGGATGTCTGTATGCGTGTTTTTATATATACATGCACACACAATCGTGTTTGTGTTTGTGCGCTCCTGTGTGTATATGTGTGTACGCGTATGTGTGTGTGTGTGTGTGTATATCAGCACACATAATTTAATGGAAAATACAACGTTCTCCGCACCCTGAAACGTGTATTGTTTGCTCGTAGAACACTCCATGAAAACGCTATCAAAAATATAAAGATACTACTACTACTACTACTACTACTACTACTACTACTAGTAATAATAATAATAATAATAATAATAATAATAATAATAATAATAATAATAATAATAATAATAATAATGATAACAATAACAATAATAATGATTATAATAATGATAATAATAATGTTAATAATAATAATAATAATAATAATAATAATAATAATAATAATAATAATAATAATGATAATAATAAAAATAATAATAATGTTTTCAAATTTTGGCACAAGGCCAGTAATTTCGTCGGATTGGCTAAGTCGGTTACATCGACCCAGTCATCAACTATTACTGTTCTGTAGAGAATGTTCTGTAGAGCTTCGTCAGAAACTTTGCGTCTTAGAGACAGGAAAGATCAGCTTAAGCACCTGAAAGACTATTAAAAAATTGTGGAAACCTATGGTTAGAGTGATTAACCCGCCCGCATGAATTCTAGTAGGAATGGTATCAAACCCGAATCAAATCAAGAACAAAAACACCACCACCACCGCGGCCGCCGCTGCCGCCGCCGACGACGACAGCAACAACAACATCAATAATAATAATATTAATAATAATAATAATAATAATAATAATAATAATAATAATAATAATAATAATAATAATAATAATAATAATACGCACGGATAGAGAAATTAAGGCAAATAGACCAGATATAGTTGTCAAAGATCATGAAGAAAAAAAATGCTTTCTAATTGATGTATCAATACCAGCAGATGACAACGTTTCTCTAAAAGAAATGGAAAGACTTTCAAAGTACAAAGACCTGGAAATAGAGATAACTCGAATGTGGAATCTAAAAACAGAAACAATTCCTATCATAGTAGGTGCCTTAGGTATAATAAAAAAATATTCAGACAAATGCATAACAAAAACACCAGGACTTACAAATATATATAACATACAGAAAATTGCACTACTGGGTACTGCACACATTCTACGCAAAACACTTTCAATACAGTAAACATAAGAGCATCACAGCAAACCACAGCACATACCCAAGGCGCACAGAGCTGCGCTCGGTAGTGAAGTGAACGCACGTTATAAAAATAAAACTACTGAAAATAATAATAATAATAATAATAGTAATAATAATAACAACTCCATCAACAACAACAGAATTTTGTTACAAGGCCAACAAATTCGGGAAGAAGTAAAGTCGATTACCAGCGTCCCAATAGTCAGCTGATACCTATTTTATCGATTGCTATCTGATGAAATGCAAAGTTGGCCTCAGGGAAATTTGAAGTCAGATCATATAGACGGACGACATGCCGATAAACATTTTGTTCGCCGTTATAGCAATTGTGTCAACTCTCCGCAACATAATAATAATAATGGAAATAATGATCATTTCTACTTGCGGCATAAGGCCTGAAATTTTGTGGGTGAGAACCAAGTATTTAATTTATCGACACCGAAAAATGAAAGCAAAATCGACCGCGGAGGAATATAAACACAGACGAAATACCGCTAAGCATTTCGTCCGGCGTGCTAAGGTTTATGCCAGCTCATCGCCTTACAACAAGAACAACAATAAGAAGAATTGTATAATTATAATAAGTGGTACAAGCACAGACTGTATCTGAGTGAGAACATCTAACAATTCTATGGGACTTTCCAGCACAGACCGGACCATCAAAGCAAGTAAACCACATATTGTTGTGATAGACCAAAACAATAGATTCTGTTTATTGATTGACTTGAGCATACCTTGTGAACATAATGTCTCGGCAAACGAATATGCTAAGCTCAGTAAATTTGGTAATCGAAATCGAAAATTTGAAAAAGACATATAGATTCCTTAACCAAAAGAATTTGAACTCAGAAGGTAACGACGGGCGAAATAACACAAATTGTTTCGGTCCGCGTATTAGCGATTCCGCTTCAATAATAATTACTCTTTTACTTGTTTCAGTCATTTGACTCGGGCCATGCTGGGGCACCACCTTTTGTCGAGCAAATCGACCTCATGGCTTATTGTTTGGAAGCCTAGTACTTATTCTATCCGTCTCTTTTGTCGAACCGCTAGATTACGGGACGTAAATAGAGCAGCATCGGTTGCCAAGCGATATGGGGGGGGACAAACACAGACACAAACACACACACACACACACACACACACATATATATATATATATATATATATATATATATATATATATATATATATATATATATATATATATATATATATATTACCTCTCGTTGCTCACTTTTATTCTACTTCCTCCCCTCCTTTTCCCTCTGCTACTCTTTCCCTTCATACAGCCTTAGTCACGTGTGTGTGGTTGCTATTTCTTTTCGTTCTTGGAATCACCAAGTTCGCACGTACTTCTTTGCCCCTCCTGTACGGGCTTCACAGCGTTCGAACATACACACTTCACGTCTGGCTGTACAGCCTTTTTGTTTGTTTATTTCACCGTTTCGTTTTCCTGTCTTGTTTTCCGTCCGCCACTACCCTCCACGAAAACAATTTAATTTGTGTTCGTGGGAAGAACCATTTTAACGATGCGTACTGCCTTAATTCTTCGAAACGCCGGAGTTTTAATGGTGGCAGCTGATGAAGGGGATGTTTCTATGTGGCCTGCTTGTTTGTTGCACCTCGTTTACCATTTTTGTCCTTGTTCTTTTGCCACGTCATGTACCCAGTTATGTATCTATATGTACATGTGGATGAACGTACATACATACATGTACATATATATGCATATACTCATATATTGTTTATATATATATATATATATATATATATATATATATATATATATATATATATATATATATATATATATACATACGACGGGCCTCTTTCAGTTTCCGTCTACCAAGGCTTTGGTCGGCCCGAGGCTATAGTAGAAGATTCTTGCCCAAGGTGACACGCAGTGGAATGAACTCGAAACCATGTGGTTGATAAACAAGCTACTTACCACACAGCCACTCCTACGCCCTGTCATAATAATAATAATAATAATAATAACAACAAGGCATCCCAACAGTTCCGTATGAGAAATGTTATCGAACACTACTCCTAGAATTGTAACTAATCAACACAAGCGGATATATGAGGATATGCACAATTTACATACTACTTCTCATGTTTCCCTATAATTCCATTAACGTCTTTGTTTTCGGTGTCACCAATATTATCTTTACCGCCATTATCACCGCTTATATCTCACGTCGTCGTTGTCTTCGTCATCATCGTCCTAGTCGTCATAGTCCCTGCTCTTCACTCCATGAACAATATTTTATTGCAGAAGACACTTTGCTTTATGCTATGAGTTTCGTTGCTTTAGTATTGTCTATCGAATTTCCATGGGAATCACTGCTAATTTTGTCGGCTATATAACAGCGCTTCAAACTGAAGCTTTTACAAGCGTAGTCATCATCCTGCCCCTTTATTATTATTATTATTGTTGTTATTATTATTATTATTATTATTATTATTATTATTATTATTATTATTATTATTGTTATTATTATTATTATCAATATCGTTGTCTTTTTATCTCGATTATTGCGTTTTGGTTATTATTATTATTATTATTATTATTATTATTATTATTATTATTATCATTATCATTATTATTATTATTATTATTAATCATAATAATATCATCATCATCATCATCATCATCATCATCATCATCATCATCATCATCAATTTCAAGATATATCGCTTATCTGAAATATGCCTGTCTACTCGTGTACAAGATCTTCTAAGTTATCATGGCTGCCAGTTATTCGTGATGGGAGGGTTTGTGCGAGGAATCTACACATTTTCTTTGAACGTACTTTGATAGACATGCATATTCAATCCCATAGATGCGCATATGTATATGTCTAATACATCTAGAACTATGTCCACACACACACACACGCATAACAAAGACATATACAACTGCACATTCATATGCAAGCACAGAACCATATCTTGTATTTTATGTTCTTTCCATCATAGACATGCGGCTATACTGGAGTATTGCCTTTAAGGGCGATAGTCATTTGGATCGGCATGTGTTAAACCGCTAAATTATGGTGTCGTAAACAATCCGTCGCTGCATGTGAATCGTTGGTTGTGACAAATACATATACGAAGGCAAAAATGTACATATTTACACAGTTATATGTATATATATATATATGTATGTATGCATGTATGCATACGAGGGACTTATTACAGTTTAATACATCTAAAAAAAACCTACAAACATGTTGCTCGTCGGTTCGTGGCTATTGTAGATAATACTTGTCGAAGGTGCTGTGAAATCGGGTTGAACCCGGAACAATGTGGTTGAGAATCAAAGGTCCTGCCGCACATATGCACCTGTTCCTATTCAAAAAGTTCTTTCGCAATATTCAGAAGCTGCACCTACATACCTATTCAGTGGAAGGGGAGTTATTACAAAGACAGGGTCGTGGAAATTCGGAAACTAAAACTAACTAATGAGGATATTTCGTTTCAGTCTAAAAATAATATCAAGCTTTCGAGTGAGATATAATAAAATTTGCTTAAAACTGAATTTAAAATGTGTTTATATATATACACACAAGCACATACACACTTGCTAGCGTGCACACACACACGCACACTCACACACATATTTATATATAGAAAATTCACAAATATGAACGAAGGGCGAAGACAGGTGGTGAAAAAACAAACAGATGTATTAGTATAACGCTCGGGAATTGAAAAAAGTCTTTAACGTTTCGAGCCTACGATTTTCCACAGAAAGGAACACAGAAAGAAACAAGGAGAGAAACAAGCAGAGAAAAAATATGTATAGTGGTTAGTGATCTAACATGGCGAATACAAAACAAAGGATAAAATAACCATCTTTTCTATAATAATATTAATATCAGTGGCCAGCATATAATTAAAACTATAGAGGAAAAAATTATTATAGATTTATAATTATATATAAAAATTATTGCACTAATAATCGCTTTCCTAAACGTACATATATTTCTACTTTTTCCTATTTTATTTTATTTGCATTATTTAAACACTAGTATACGTTTTTTGAACTTACAAGACCTGAAGAGTGTTTTCATTCTGAGTGGAACTTGATCGATTTATTGTAAATTGCACAGATTGTTTCCACTACTATGTGGCCACAAAACGCGCGAAGTCTATTCTTTACTTTCTTTTTTATAAATTCACTAAACTGAATAAAATATTAACCTAATATTTTATAGATATTGTGGATTGTAAAATTTTTTTTTAGATTTATAGATTTTTAAATCAGTATTTTGTAGAGTACGTTTTTCTTGATGGTGTCTGATCTCCTTCATTGTTTGGATTGCATCTTGGTGGTTCTTCTCTAAATTATTAATATATATATATATATATATATATATATATATATATATATATATATATATATATATATATATATATATATATATATATATATTAAGGTTGTCATCTAAGTTCTTGCAGTTTTTAACCTTTAAATTCAGATGCAGATATCTCGGCTCAAACAAAACTTTATCGAAATAAACACCATCAGAATCAACAAACTTTTCCCAACGCGAAACAAATATATTTATGCTAGTAGCGTAAAAATCCTGCGTTCTGATGTCGATGAAGTCGTTGAAGGCGTGTTTGGTGTTTGAAGCATTTCTCATGCAGTAAGTTGTCAAGATGCTTGAAAAAGTGGTAGTCTGTAGGCCAGAGGTCTGGTGAGTATGGTGGATGAGACAGAGTTTTATAGCCCATTTCGTTCAACCTCTGCAGGGTCAGTTGTGCGACGTGCAGCCGAGCGTTTACGTGGAGAAGAATCGGTCCTTCTCTATTGACCAATGCTGGCTGTTGCATCTCATCCATTTGCTGGCAGTACTTCTCCGCCGTAATGGTTTCGCTTGGATCCAAATAGATTAGACTGGCCGCAGACTACCAAACAGTAACCACGATCTTCTTTTGGTGCGACTTTGGCTTCGGGAAGTGCTATATTTCAATTTAGAGCCTAAGACAAAGATATAGGATAATGCACAAGGCCCAGCTCTGAGTGCCTTGCTTCCCATAGCAGATATAGTTGTAATGTAATGATGTTTATTGCGTAATACCGCTTCCGTTTGCATTTAGTTAATCTACGTGTGTATATGTTTGTGTTTTCTGTGTATATGTATGTATGCATGCATACAAATATGTATGTACTTACGTAGGTATGTATATATGTATATATTTATAATTGTTAATGAGGACAACAAACGTTAAGGCAAAGCAAGCATCTCAAGCCATATACATTATTATTATTGCAACAAAAATTCCAAGTCTTACAGCTGGTTCTGGGATATCCCAGAGTATGGAATATTCAGGCATCGGTGACAAGTAGGGAAAGTGAGAAAGGTATAGATTAATGAAATGACGACGTAGTGGACAGAAGTAAAGGAATTAGAAGATGAAGAAAGAGCACTTTTTCTTCTTTCCTTTCTTTCTTCATTTCCTTATTCCTTTATTCCTGTCCTTTATGTCTCATTACATTAATCTATGCTCTTGTCATGTTCCCTCCTTGTCTCCGATGACCGGAATTTCCCATAATCTGCGTTATCCCAGAAACAGCTGTACGACTTGATCTTTTTTTCCCTAATAATAATAATGTCTATGAGTTGAGCTGTTTGCCTTGACTTAATGTGTGTTGTTCTCTTTAATAATTATATATCCACTATATTGGAAATCTGCATTTGCTCCATAACTACCGTCTCACCTATAACCTTGGAATCCTAGTAAACCGTTACTGCATTTACCTAGTGTACCTAATCGTTTAGACCACTTTCAAACTAACCCCCCACCCTCTATTATGTATGTATGTTTGCTGAAAATATGCTGCACAGGAATTTAAAATCTCTAATATCCAGCACTCTGGAACTTAGAAAAGAAGTATTTCAAGATATTCCATTGTTTTCGCTCTACATATCATAAAATCAATGTACATTGCTTTGTTAAGCGAACGTTTGAAACCGTACGCTTATTACGTATTGCTAGATATTTAGTAGTATTATATGACATTCATGTAAGCGTACTTCATCAAAGACTCTCGCTTTCTCATTTTGAATGCATTGGTAACTCTCTTCTCTTTTTTATGAAGAGGCAAATCTATTCTCTGAACATTCATCTTTGACCCAAGATTATCTTCCCGGTGCATAAACATATTTATTACTCTGCAACATTCCAAAATTAATCTAGAATATTAAGTGGTCTACACTATTTCATTGTTATTCTGACTCAGCATTGTATTTGTGATTGTGACATCAAATCTAATAAAGTTTGTCGCACGGATTCACATTGGACATGAGGTTATATACAGAAATCCTTAGCCATATTCTTAGAATATTGTTGTGGAATTACTTGATATATCCAAGTTATGAAATATATGTGAGACATAAATATCTAATTATAGTAGGTTCTTTGAAATATCGTTATTCTTTTATATGTCTTGTGAACTTGACTACGGATTCGAGTCCAGATTAGATTTCTGAATATGTCCTCAACTAGTCTGCATTCACATGGAATTAGAAATTACAGAGATAAAAGTCAAATGGTATGTTATGCCACATTCACGCAGGTTAAGGTCCTCGTTTATCACATGTGTAAATAACATAATAAAATTCATTATTCGACTAGAAGCGCCCGCCTGAATCTGCCATTCGTTTCTTTGTATGCAAATTAATTCAAAAGGCTCAAACAAGTGATTTCAGATATGCAATGCACATTACTTCCATTTCTGACTCATACATGCATATATACAAGCGTAATTGTATATACGTATATATACTGATATATACGTAGGTATATATATATATATATATATATATATATATATATATATATATATATATATATATATATATATATATATATATATATATATATATATACATATACTCATACAAACATATAAATATATATATAGTCATTTACATGTATGTATATGTATATATGTGTGTATATATATATATATATATATATATATATATATATATATATATATATATATATATATATATATATATATATATATAAACATATATGTATATATATATATATATATATATATAAACATATATATACACATATACATATATGATTCATGATGCATACACAAGCACACGCATTCATATACACACATGTACATGTAAACTATGAAAAATGTTTACAGCACTCTAGAAATACGTAGCGTATCATTTAACATAAAACTATTCGAATTACCTATCATTCTTAGTGGTTATTAAAGCAATTCTGTTCATCAACTGTACTCAGCCAAGTTTTCCTCAGTATCTTAACTTTGCCTGTACGACTCCTCATGGAGCACATTTAGATTAAGTGTAAGAATATTTATTAAGAATTTCACTAAACTACTACAATATTTCTGATGTTGCTTACGGGTTTAATAATGCTGATGCTGACATACAATTAGATTTACTGAAGCTTATTTTGATGAAGTCCATCTTTGAATATGTAAATTGTTTCTATCTATCGTACAAATAATTGGTAAGACATATGACATAGATAATACGGTTATAGAGCCTATAATATGCTTGGGTATGCTACGTTGTTTGCAGAAATTCAATTTTGATAAAATCTATTACATTTCTTTTTTATGCAATTATTGGATCACATGACATCATAGAGGTATGCGATCTTACGAGGTTATACAGAGTAGCTGGAAATACTAAGAAAGCATTAAAATTACTTTTTAGCCTTTACAGAGACAATGTACAAGTTACGGGAAGGACATTTTGCCTACTTTACAGAAATTTAAACGTAACTCGTAGAAACTTCCTCTGAACATCTGCAAATTTTTGCAACTTGGTGTTACTAATCACATGCGGAAAAATGTTTAGCCGTCAACGACATTCAGTCTGACATGATTGTTACATTATAAGATGTTGCTCCAGCTTTATCAAGAGCGCAAAAGTGGGCAGCTGAAATTACGTGGGGGGAGGGATAGTCTTGAAGTGGACACGAGGTCTGTACCGCCTGCAACCGCTACCACCAAGGAATACATTGTTCGTGTCCACCACATGGTGATTGATTATATCCCATTCATTATAAATCGAATAACCAATGCTATTAGCATATTCCGTTAGAGATCTGAGAATATTCTTGACAAGGAAATTGGTATGAGGAAGGATTCTGTTGGTTGGTGCAATATCTTGTGACACTTAATCAAAAAGCGCACCGCTATGGTCATCTCACGGGAAAATTTTAGTGTCTCAGGCAGATCCACCTGGTTTCCTTGTATGTTTCTTAATCCAGGATGAGTGTTCGATTCGTCACTTTGAGCCAGAGAGAAAGAAAGGATCCATGCATTTGAAACACTTCTCTTTATATGCTCCAAAGAAAGCCAGGAAGTCGAGGACATCTTCAGCTGGATCACACCATCAATAGAGTACTATACCAACTTAACTAAGCTGTTACGAAAGACTATGAAGACCAAACGCCCAGGAAAACTGACGAAAGGAGTTCTGTTTCATCAGGACAGTGTTCCAGCAAACAATTTCCTAGCTTCACTGGCTACTGAGTATGACAGTGATTTTGAACTGGTTGGTTACCCTCTCTATTTTCCTCGTTTGGTACGATCTGTCTATCTTTTGTTCCCGAATAGGAAATATAAATCAAACAAACAAAAACTTAGTTGGGAAACGTTAGTGTAATAATGACGACGTCATGCCTGTTTGATGAATCTTTGATCATTAGCATATAAGCATCTTCATCAATGGGATCCAATCACAGCAACATCAATGGAAGAAGTGTGTGAACCGCAAGGGTAACAATGTTGAAAAAATGAACATTATTTGGTTACATTCCATGAGAGTATCTTGGTCAGCCTATAATCTTTTCTGCCGACCCTCGAATAATAAATTATGTAACTATGATTACGACCCTTGACATGTATCTAGACTTAACTAATAGTTGAAAGAATCTCTTTAGAATAAACAATAAATGTAATTTTTAAATTAACAAGCCATAATGTCACCCCGCCTACATAGATTGTATCAACTCTTCCGTAATGTGAGTAGAACGATTTGTAATATGTCTTCCAATAGGGATAGCTTTGATACCGCTGTTCCTAAGTATCATGGCATTTTACTAGTTAGTAGATTCAAGAATGTATTCACCTACTCATGTAATACGGGGTCTTTAAAGTCACATTTTACTCAAATGCCGCAACATATACTTTTAACCAGTAAATAATTTTCTGACACACATAATAGCTGTTCTTTTTTTTTTCAACGGGCACATTCTTAATTTGCGCTACAGACGTAACACTTAAATGAAAACGTAACATTCAATATATTAGTTAATAGATCTTGATCCATATGCTCGTGAAGAATCATCTTAATTATTACTAAATAAATTCCACAAAGCAGAACACATAAACTATAAAGCCGGTTATCTCCACAAAACATATCCCCGGAACTGGAAATAGACAATACATATGCATAACGGAAGTGACTTCCAGAAAATCGACTATAATCATAAGACTGTTTTGGACATTTAGAAAATAGACGAGCAGCAAATTAGATATTTTAGCTGGAAAATTACCGAACGATAAAAACAACGAAACGGCAAAATGTAAAGCAGTCTGAAAATTGTACATGACCATGAGGTATATACGAAAAACCTTGTTAGAGATATTTGGCAAGTGATCAAAATTTTAATCGACTGGATACATGATTCATTTATAACACCTCCGCCTGTCCAACATATGACGATCACAGAACAAACAAAATTGCATTCATGCACGTTGGTCTATTCATGTATTTCAATTGACTTTTTACCAATTTTCATTCATTAGTTGTTTGTCCTGCTCTAACTCTAACACCTGCCTTCCATAATTCATATGTTAAATCAGATATCGGATTATCCGATTTCTCGCGCGACTGCGTTTGATCTATTTCGATAATTTTTTCTTTTTTAATATTTTCAAAGAATATAATTATCTAGTTGCACTCTTAAAGTAAAAAATGAAAACAATTCAACTACAACTTCTAACAGACGTGTAAACTGATGGAAGCAGGAAAAATCCAATTGTAATGAGAATTTATTTTAAAAAAATTCTTCAGCCTGATGCATCGTAGTTGACATATATGTTTAGTAACATATTTGTTGTTGTTGGCACTCCGTCGCTTACGACGTCGAAGGTTTCACTCGATCCGATCAACGGAACAGCCTGCTCGTGAAATTAACGTGCAAGTGGCTGAGCACTCCACAGACACGTATACTCTTAACGTAGTTCTCGGGGATATTTAGCATGACACAGTGTGACAAGGCTGGCCCCTTTGAAATACAGGTACAACAGAAACAGGAAGTTAGAGTGAGAGAAAGTTGTGGTAAAAGAGTACAGTAGGGTTCACCACCATCCCCTGCCGGAGCCTCGTGGAGCTTTAGGTGTTTTCGCTCAATAAACACTGACAAGGCCCGGTTCGGGAATCGGGAGTCAAAACCGCGATCCTTTGACCGAGAGTCCGCTGCCTTAACCACTGGGCCATTGCGCCTCCACGCATTAACATAAATATATATTAACACACATAAAATATGTCAGCAGGAAACAACCATTCCATATGACACAGCATTGTTGCTATTACCATATACAACGTTATTCGTCGAAAGGATTGTGCTGCCGGTCATATAAAAAAGCACACTAAAACGAGAATGTATCCAAACATTTAACTACAAAGGATTTTGGCGCAACGCATCAATAAATGCAGTAGTCCGATCTAAGCAAAATATGCTGCATTTTATTTTATGGGACGCGTTCCAAAATGCTGGTTTGTTGGAGAGATTAGCTTTCGTGGATGTTGATGTTTCGTCAAAACTTTGGTGTGGGGGATAGAGAACATCTACGGAGAACTAATATAAAAAAAAACATACATCTCTTATATCCGAGGTATAGATTTTCATTTGTACTAATTATTGTACATGTCCTGGGTTATATAGGATGGAATTTACATATATTCATTCATACATACATACATACATACATGCATACATACATACATATATATATATATATATATATATATATATATATATATATATATATATATATATATATATATATAGAGAGAGAGAGAGAGAGAGAGAGAGAGAGCTAGCAATACGAGTTTTCTCTAAGTAATAACTGAGTTGACCGATTTGCGGTCTACAAAGGCAATCCATGAGTAGTGTAGTGAAAATTATTAAATATATTCCAGGGATACGCCATTGGAGGTGCCTAAGCCGAACACAACCAGATTTATAGAAGGAATAAATGCAGGAATAAACGCACGCTTGTTATCAGTAATAGACAAATACGCTTGTATAATATATTGTCTAGCGCACCACATGTATGAATGAAATTTAGCCTCATACATAATACCTGCCTACCTACCAACATACATACATACATACATACGTAAAAAGATGTTTAGAAACAAATCTGACTGGGTGGTAAATTCTAAATTTTTAATCCTTCTCAAAAGCCAAGGTAGTCCACAGAGTATGAGCTGAGAAGAGTTGAGATGATGTAGTACCTTTCATAAATTCATGAAAACAATACCTGGGCTCAATTTTTAGCCGCCCATATTGTAGATGAAAAGACTTCTGGCAATTCAATCTTTTTGTGAGCGTCGTCACTGAAATCAAGGCAGCCACAATTGGATCGTTGACTTACCGATTACAGCTGCAAGTGGAAGTTTCACGATTCGTAAGGACGTGAGTTGATACGTGTTTCAGCATACGTCGGTTTGTTGGTGACACATTTCCAGTGGATAATTTCCCCAGTATAAATACCCGTTTATCGACCTAGATTCAGAAAAGTCCATTATGAATAGTGAATGTGAAGTGCCACTACGTGATTTTCATCTTAGTTGTTTAGATCATGATCATTTCAATGTCGGAACAAAATTTTATATATTTAAGGCGGTGAAATTTTCACTGACTGCCATCTTAAAATTTGATCTTCGCTTAACGAAAACCATAACATAATCACCTTCTGAAGATGTGGTCTATTTATTTTAATTTTCTAAATCATTGTTTTACTATATTTTTATCTATACATAATTATAAAATTGTTGGAAATTAACCGGGAACTGTTAGAATACTATATAATATTCCACATGGGTTTCGATTCTAAAAATATTTATGTTAATCCGATTGGAAAATGAATCAGTCTCTTGAATCCTACATACCAAGCGCTGTAATCAATACGGATGACCATTAGTCGACGGATATTTCTAAAGTTCAAGCAATGGATATTTATTGAGTGAGAGTGAGAAGAAAAAAAATCAATTTACTTACCGTTTATCTATAACTACCTGTTTGTCTTTTTATCTGTTCCTTCGATCTATTTGTATTCTTCCATTTTATTTTCACTCGCATCTCTTCTTCTCAAATTTATCTCACTCAGTATTAATATAAATCCGTGCGTTTGTGATTACACACGCACACAAACACAGACATATAGATGCACATACACACACAGACACAGACAGACAGATGCACATACACACACATACACAGAGAGACAGATGCAGATACACACACAGACTGACACACTAATATACGTGTCTATGTAAGTATGTATGTATATATATATATTCATGTACATATGAGAATATATATACACACACACACACACACATATATATATATATATATATATGTATATATATATGTGTGTGTGTGTGTGTGTGTGTACTTTGGACATATATATATATATATATATATATATATATATATATATATATATATATATACATATATATATATGTGTGTGTGTGTGTGTGTGTGTGTGTGTGTGTGTGTGTGTGTATAAATTCATCTATATATACATATAGATACAATATATATATATAAACCAGTGCGTGTGTTTATTACCGGCATAATGCCTCTCCCAAGTTTTAATTATATATATATATATATATATATATATATATATATATAGTTACGGGGGAAACAATAAAAACTTGATTATTAATACAAAACAGATTTAGAGCGATACATATTATTAGACTAAGGGAGAGACAAACATGCAATTACATAAAATAAGTGAGAAAATATGAGAGGTACGCACACAGACATAGACGTGAGTATTTGTGCATGGTAAAAATCTAATACGCAAACACATGCAGTCATAGAGGTAAACACGCCCATGCAACCATACACAACAGCGTTCATTTGACTTTCTCTGAACGTCTTATATAATTATTTATCCTCCATTACATTCATGCATCGTAGACGTAAATTCTTTTAAGATAATTAGATCCTTCATTAACCTTCGTATCTTTATTTCATTAGGTTTTGACCATTTGTTAAAGATATTAACATCTCAATTAATTTACCGGTGCTTAAACATCAAAACCACCATTTCTTCAGAAAGATTTCCCCTCTGTTTTATTGATCCTTTACAAACCAATTTACGTTGAAATTACTTTAGATTTTCATTGAAGTTTAATCCTCCTCCATATATACTTTCTGAAACGAACATTTTATACTTCAAGTAAGACTCGAAAACTGAAGGAATTTTCTAATACACACAAAATTAATTTCAGACCAAGTGATAATATAAATTTCCAGATTTAATTCTAGATGTCTTCTTCAACCTCGTAGCAACATTTCTTTTATTTATTGTCTTATACCTGTTTCAGTCATTAGACTGTGGCGATGCTGGGGCACTGCCTAGAATTTTTAGTCGAATATATCGATCCCAGTACTTATTTTTTAAGCCTGGTAACTATTCTCTTGGACTCTTTGCTGAAGCGCTAAGTTACCGGACTCAAACACACGATCACCAGTTGTTAAGTTGTAATGGAGTACAAACACAGACACATAATACACACACATACATATATACGACGGGATTCTTTTATTTTCCGCCTACCAAATACACTCAGAAGGCTTGGTTCAACCCGTAACAACAGAAGGAAGCACTTGCCCTATGGTGCCACGCAGTGAGACTGAATACGGAACCATGAGGTTGGGAAGCAAGCGCCTTACCACACAGCCAGCCTGCATAACTTTATTATTTTTTTATATACTTCGCTACGTATATTTACCGTGCTGTCGGAATTTTGGAATTTTCGGGCTAGATTTAGATCATTTTATTTCATATCCATAATTAAAACACTGTGTAACACGATTTTTGTACTTGTATTGTAACTACATTATTTACATTTGACGGATATTTGTCCTCATCTTGTTTGTTGTTAACACAATGTTTCGGCTGATATACCCTCCAGCCTTCGTCAGGTGTCTTGGGGAAATTTTGAACCTGGGTTAGTAACCCCAAGATTCCGAGTTCGATTCACGGCAGCGACCTGATTAATAATAGTAATAATAATAACAATATAATAATAGTAACATCGTTAGGAATGAGAACCCAGGTTCAAAATTTCCCCCAAGACACCTGACGAAGGCTGGAGGGTATATCAGCAGAAACGTTGTGTTAACAACAAACAAGATGAGGACAAATATCCGTCAAATGTAAATAATGTAAATAATTCCTCATCTCTTAAATATAGAACTGTTGTATTGTAACTGTTATTTTCTATTTGCTTACTCCTAGAAAGTATGGGAAAAAGGCTAATGTCTCCTTCAAACTTTGCTTTTACGATATTTATTCAACCCCAAATAATCCTAACACATGGCAAAGATACTCTGCCACTATTCTTGCTCATGATCTGAGATTCCCATATTATCAGCAACTAAAAAACGTGCTTCAGTGGTTAAAGTCAGTAACTGGTAGGTAAATATATGGTATTGAGCAGAATATTTGTTATAACGATATTCTTGCTTCAGCAACGCGGTCCTGAATCTGTGTGAAGTGTAATGGAAAATAGGTCAGACTCAAAAAAGTTTATGTCCAGGTCACAAAGGCAAAGTTTGGAGGGATTAATAGTAATTTCCTTTGACTTCTAGATAGACGCAAAAAAGAACACTAACTGACGAAAAAACAAAACAAAAAGAAAAAGAAAACATTAGTTATACACAGTTCTATATTTAAGAGATGAGGAATTAAGTACATCATTTACATTATTTACATTTGACAGATATTTGTCCTCATCTTGTTTGTTGTTAACACAATGTTTCCGCTGATATACCCTCCAGCCTTCTTCAGGTGACTTGGGGAAATTTCGAACCTGGGTTCTCATTGCTAAGGTATTTTTCGATGTTGTTATTATTATTGTTGGTGTTGTTGTTATTATTATTATTACTATTATTATTATTATTATTATTATCATTATTATTATTATTATTATCATTATTATTATTCAGGCCACTGCCTGGAATGGAACACGAAACCTTGAGGTTTGTAGCCCGCGCTCTTAACCACTAAGCCATAGGCCCGTGGCATATGGTCCACACCACTGGAAAAGGGAAAAAAGGCAATCAGCTAGCATTCCGAGTCGTATTAATAACACGCAACAAATATGCCACTGACAGATGGTATTGGTCTACATTCGTATAACTTAGCTGCTCGGGTAGAAGAACTGATAGATTTTATATCAGCTATTGAAAAACTGAATACGAAACTTAAGAGTGTGTCACATTATGACTGCACTCAAATGACTGCATCAATTAAACGATAATAGATATATATACACACACATATGTACGTGTTTGTGTGTGCATTTGTGTATGTAAATGAGCGTATGCGAGCGGGAAATATGTGGGTATGTATAAACAGGTTTTATTTTTATGTTTGCATAAATTCCTGTTTTTTTGTTTCTTATATCATTCTGCACTAACTTCACCCTGTATTATATAATTAAAATAGTTATTTTTAAAACTCAGCGAGTGTTATACAGTAGTGTATTCAGATATAAAAACTAAAATACTTAGAGAACTGATACAATTTATGTATCTTTGGTACTTGAAAATATTTTCTATGTATTAAATTTATTTAGCAAGAAGCAAACAATTGGAAGACCGAGTAAGACAGAGATTCATGTATATAGAGATGAGAGTTGTGTATATATAGTTGTATATGTATACGAGAGGAAGTGAGAGGGAAAGAGAGAGAGAGAGAGAGAGAGAGAGAGAGAAAGAGAGAGGAACACCCACTGAGAGGAGTTCAAAGAAATATAAATGCATAGACACACACATAAATTTAAATATACAAGTGTGTGTACGTATGCATATATTGTATGTGTGTGTATATGTCTATATGTGAGTTTGAATAATTATGCTTTCTATTATGCACCTGAGCATAAGCAAATCTCTGTATCAAAATGCTAGCTTCAAATACAAACGAAATTCTACGACATTATCGTATTTGCTGTCGCATTGCGTTGCGCTGCAACCAAGTGCACTCTGCTATTGCTCCGACTTCTCATTGTTACGTTCGCAAGATTTCCGAGAAAATCCTGGTGAATGATGATGCTAGCAAAATCGTTGAAATAATGTAATCACTGGCGAAATTTGCAAAACCAAACTCGCAAACATCTATACAACTCTGCTTCTATACCTGTGAACGTTTTCTTTATATTGATGTCTATAATTAATGTGTAAACAACTTTGAATATTTTGATTTCAAAATAGCATACCTTTTCTAACTCCATTTTTCATATATTGTATATTTATTCATGAAACATTTTCATTTTCTTTTTATGTATTGTGAAATTTTACGAAACATTTTTTTATATTTCTTGGTTATATGAGTTTCCTGCAATTTTGTGTCTAAGCCCTGTGTTCACTAAGTTTTGTTAACGTGTTTTATCTGAAAAATACAGAGTGATGGTAATGCGAAATTATATAAATTTTTTATGTATCGTTTTTATTTTATATATATAATATTATCATAATATAAATCCTATCTAATTTAGTGTTGATTAGCTACTCACTGCAAAATAAGCTTCAACTAAGAAATAAGAAATACGCGTTACAGAGAGTTTGATTTGCTATGCTTCACTTGGTATGTTCAAGTGCAGATTTTTAAAAAATATTCTCCAGTAATTCTTTAATCATGGACGACCCCTCTTACATTCTCTTTTCTTCACGCACATATAGTTTTGAGAGTTGTTTGGGTGAGACAGTTATACCTATTCCAAATTATTGTAATTTTAGTATATCATTAATATACATCTAAAAGGCTGATCTGCCAATTTTTTTTTATTCCAGGTTGAAGGAGACGGTTGTAACAACAATTTGTACATATCCTACTAGACAATACTTTTCACAACTGACAAGTTTGTATAATGCAGTTAGGACGTGAAGACTATTTTGAACTTTGTTATGCAATAAAGTGTTGCGTTAAACAGGGTAAAAATACTCAAAACAAATTATGAAATGCTGCACATTACTTATAGATTAACTAATATGAGGTGAGCATCTGTTTGTCATTGGCGCAAGAAGTTCATGGATTGTAGAGAGTAGGTGAGAGACGGATCACGACCTGGGAGCGAGAAGGATGTCAGAACGTGAGAGACGGATCACGGCCTGGGAGAGAGAAGGATGTCAGAACGTCTGAGTTAGTTGAGAATATTTGCAATGAAGACAGATGCATGTCTTTACAGTTGGTCGGGCATAGATTTATTCCTGAAGATTGAGCATGAGCAAAATGCGTACAAAGTTTGTGGCTAATGAGCTTCCGACCACCAACTTGCTAACCAAAACCTTGATAGAGAGGGTCATCATAACTACATCTAACCTAGGGTACTTTGATATCTCTGGTTGTACCCCAAGCTGAAGGAGTATATCACAGAAAATAGTTTTCAAGATAATGGGGTCTATGACAATGGACCTGGACACCTTCATTTTGGCAGATTTCCAAGAGAGATTCAATAACTGGCTAGAGCGTTACAAGTGCTTTGGAGTCCAGGAATACAATTTTGAAAGAGATGAGAATTTAGTACTTCTTTGAAATTATTAAATGCCTCTTCTGAAAGAGTCTGATAACTTCCGGAATGCACCTTGTTATATATCTAAATCAATGTCTTTCAATATATATCAATGGCCTAGTGGTTAGAGTGTTGGACTCACAATCACGAGATCATGGTTTCAATTCCTGGATTTGGTTGTGTGATCTTGAGTGAAATACTTTATCTCATGTTGTTCTAGGATCAATTCCCCACCCGACGCGTGGCACACGGTGAACCTGTCCAGCTAAGGTCGATTTTATGGAGAGAGGGAACTTATGTGCCGACATGAACATTTGATTGGTATAAATAATTAATTAGTGCAGGTCGTTCGGCAAGAGCTGAACGCTCATTTGGCATCTTCGACGGGAGAGTCTGCATATACATACATACATACATACATACATACATATGTATATATATGTATATATATATTTATTTATTTATTTATTTATTTATTTATGTGTTTCAGCCAAGTGGCTGCTGTCATGCTGGTGCACCACCGTGATTTTCACGTTCCTCGCATGGCTCTTCTCCCCCACCTGACATGGTCCAATCAAGAGTTTTGATGGCACATCTGGTGTATAAGAGAATTTGACATAGCTGCCCTAAACTGCGTCTCATTACGAGCCATTGGTTCGTCTGGTACCGTGGAGAGGAAAGCGTCAAGTTTTGTCTTGAAGACCTCCGTATCCATGTCTTGCATGTCTCTCAAATGTTTTGGCAGGGCATTGAAGAGCTGAGGTCCTCTGAAACCGAGGCTGCTGCAGTATCTCGTTCTTATGTGAGATGCAGTGGACGGTACCTTTGGCACCATGCAGTGGCGACCCGTGCGGGCGTTCCTGTAGTACTTGATGCCAAAGTTTGGCACCAGTCCTTCCAGTATTTTCCATATGTATATTATTACATATCTCTCCCGCCTGCGCTCCAGGGAGTAGAGACCTAGTGCCTTCAGTCGCTCCCTGTAGTTCATCTGTTGGACTGTGGCGATCTTTTTTGTATAGTGCCGCTGAATTGCCTCGAGTTCTGCTGTCCGCTTAACACTGTGTGGTGACCACAACTGAGAGCAATAGTTTAGGCGGCTCAGAACAAATGTCTTCCATAGAATCAACATGACTTTTTGATCCCTTGTACGGAAAGTCCTCAGTATCCACCCCGCCAGTTGTCTGCACCTTGCTGTCAACTTGACAATGTGCATGTGAAATGATGCATCACTACACATGTTGATGCCCAGATCTCTCACTGTTTGTGGTTCTGGGATTGCAGTACCTCCAGGCCCTGTGTATTCCAGTTGGGAGGTACTTGTGGTCTTGTAGCGCAGTACTTGAAATTTTTTTGCATTGGACTGCATATTATTTTGCTCTGCCCTCTCATATATTGCATTTAGGTCATTCTGCAGGTTTACAATATCATCAGGATTTTTTATTGCCTGAGATATCTTTGTGTCATCAGCATAGCTAGTGACAGTGGCTCTCCGAGTGACCGTGGGCATGTCCAGAAGAGCCACTATGAACAGTAGTGGCCCCAGAACAGTTCCCTGTGGAACACCGCTCAATATTTGTGTTTCCCTAGATAGTTCTCCATTGGCTGCAACTGTCTGACTTCTACCATTCATGAAGTAATGCAGCCACTCTCCTAATTTACCAGCTATGCCAAGGTTTCGCAGCTTGTGACATATCAAGCCATGATCAACTTTGTCAAAAGCTTTTGCAAAGTCGAGATATATCACATCAACATTTGAATGGTCAAGTAGCTGCTTCAGGACCCAGTCATAATGCTGCAAGAGCTGCGTGAGGCAGCTTCTACCTGGACGGAAACCATGCTGGGTCTCATTCAGCAAGTCATTTTCTTCTAGGAACGCAATCAATCTCCTTCTGACAATTCGTTCCATGACTTTGCTAATATGTGAAGTCAGAGAGATGGGCCTGTAGTTTCCAGCCTCTGCTCTGCTTCCACCTTTATGGATAGGACATATGGTGCCTTCCTTCAGGTTTTTGGGAAGTTTACCATTTGCAAGGAAACTCTGGAAGAGTATCCGGAGTGGTCCTGCTAATCCTTGTTTACACGACTTTAAGAGGACAGCTGGGAAACCATCGGGGCCAGTTGCCGAATTTGAGCTCATTTCATTTATGGCAGCTATCACATCTTCCTCTTCAATGTCGATGTAGGTAATGGATGCAGTCCCCTTCTGCTGAGTGCTATTGTCAAAGAAATCAGCTGGGTTCTTTATCTGCATGTGACTCAGAGGAGAGGTGAAGACACTCTTGAATTGTGTACTGAGCACTTCACTTATCCATGTGGGATCTGCAGTCAGTGAGCCATTAGGTAGGAACAGGGGTCCTATCTTATACTGCACCGTAGCAGTCTCCTTTGCAAATCTATAGAAAGCCTTGGGGTTTGTTTTTATGCTTTCTACTGCTCTCTTTTCCTTCTCTGCTCTCTCCTTTTCATGGGAGAGTTTAATTTTGTTTTCTATTTCTAACAGTGTTAGTTTTAATTTAGCCCTTTTCCTATCCTCCAGTTCTCTATTTAACTGGTTTGAGACCTTTGTTCTGTGTCTCATAAGGATTTTCCTGTCTCTAGGAATTCTATTGGCATGTTTGCTGGTCTTTCTATATGGCACGTATTTGGTGCATATGTCTTGTATGGTTGACATAAAATGACTTAGTTTGAGGTCATTGTCTTGTATAGAAAGGCTGTCATGCCAGTTTTGATTTCGAATCTCTCTGCGAGTTGACTTCCAGTCCGCCCCGTGGAAATTCAGGTTGGATATTGCTTGAGACCTCCTGGTGGGGTGGGTGTCAGTGGGCTGTCTAGGACCATACATAGTTAATTCTATAATGTTATGATCTGAGAGAGATGTGGGCGTTATTTTCACATTATGGATTAGGCTCACATTGTTTGTGAAGCAGAGATCCAAAATATTGCTTCCCCTGGTTGGTTGGAGTATCACTTGTTCCATGAACAGCATGTTGGATAGTTCTAGCAGTGATTTTATATATATATATATATATATATATATACATACATGTGTATATATATTTATATATATATATATATATATATATATATATATATATATATATATATATATATATATATATATATATATATATATATATATATATATATATATTTATATACATATATATATATATATATATATATATATATATATATATATATATATATGGGTGTGTGTGTGTGTGTATGTGTGTGTGTGAGTGTGTGTGTGTGTATTCAGACATACATTCATTCATGCATACATACATACATACATACATACATACATACATACGTACATGTATATACATATTTTCATGATTCTGGATGATAATATTTTGCCAATCGAACACGCAACATACTATATATTTACTCTTCAATTCAGCTCTGTTAGTATTATTGTCTTTTTTTTCATCATCAAAGCTCTCTCGTTACGCCTTCTGTCACCTCTTGTGTAACTCTTAAACCATACTGACTCCCCTTGTTCTATTTGTTTAATTTTTTCTATTTGAAAAAAAAAATAGGGACAGGATATACACTGTATATATATATATATATATATTTATATATATATATGCATTGTAAAGCGACCTGTAACCAAGAATTTACAGTCAATACTGGGTTCCAAAATCCTTAATTATAGAGCGTAAACAGGACATCAGATCATGGGTTTGGTAAATATGCAATATTCGAGTCAATTCAGACCATCAAAATATAGAGAAATCATATCCAGTGTTATAATTTATATAACACATACAGTCTTTTAAATTATCGGCAGCGATCGAGTGGCGGTACACAGTTAGAGTATAGTAGCTGTTTGTAATTTGAAGATAGAGATGCCAGAAGCACGACCTTTCCTACGCTCACAGTTATTCCCGTGCATATACAATGCAGGGAAGTGTAGAAAAAGAAAGAAAAACTAATGATTTGCACTGATATATTTGACGGTCGACTACAGATACGCCAGAAAAACGACGTTAGCCTCAGCGATAATGACAATGATAAAAATAATTATTATTTTAATGACAAGTATATCGACTAGTTTACAAGCAGCTACTGTCATAAATCACAGGTAAAGCAAACAAGTGGTAAGTTCATTGACAAGCTTATAGAGCCAGCTTCAAAGGTTCAGCTCCCTGATAATATATGTGTTTTGTGGTGGATGATATGTAATACATCCTCCATGATCACTGTATGACTCACACGCACTAACATCCCATGTCATAATCATTTACACTCACGTACACTCAAACATACAACGCCCAATCAAAATATCTACACACATGTAAGCATATACCAGCACACAGATTCATCCACCCACACAAACGTACTCAGGAACATGCATATACGTTTATATCTAGGCGTGATTATCATACATACACACATCATCGAATTCCTACGCATTATTACCTTACGGCAACTGATCGCTTCTAAATTACACTGCTTGTAGATATTGAGGGCACGGATGTCTCGCTGTCACACGTAGATTATCGAAAAACATTATGTAAGACTATCCATTCTTGTATATTAATAGGCCTATTCGGTCCGCATTCGTAGATGATGCACAGGATGTATTATCCAGTTAATTGATCCCGGCGTTGTGCATACGTCGGGTTGTTTTCCTACTGGTGTGCGCCTTTCGTAATCTACCAGCACGTAAATCGTTGTTCTTAGTA
>NC_142930.1:142737976-142822976 GCF_046866305.1 Octopus bimaculoides
ATATAAAGAAATATTATACTCGCATGAGACGTGGGCCGTTAATATCTTCAACCTAAAAACGTCGATTATTTTCGAGTGAAAAAAAGATGTCATAAGCATTTGGTATCGTCCTTTCGAAGACGATATTCGGCATTTGCAGGTTCAATATATTAGTAAAAGATAAGTAATACAAGTAGATAATTTAATACTACTATTTGCTACGCATAATTATTGCCGAATTATGTGTATATTCTTAAATAATATGCATTATAGACTGTATTAGATGCCGATTACTTGAAATAGCTGTTAAGGATAATCTTCATCTTGAAATAAGTATATATATATATATATACATATATATATATATATATATATATATATATATATATATATATATATATATATATATATATATATATATATATATATATACATACGTACATACATACATACATAAATGCATACACACACACACACACACACATATATATATTACCTTGTATGTGTATAAATCTTTCTACTCCTGACTATTTTTTCTCTCTCTGTCGCTCTCTCTCTCTATACATATAATATATATACATATGAATACACCTCCATATATACTGTGTATGTATGGACCTATATATACATACGTACGGTGTACTTGGCTTTGAAGCAACATTGCATACGATTTCTGCTCATAGCTCAAGAAATTTGAAGCTTTTATTATTGTTGCTTAAATTTGTTGCATAATATATCCGAATAAATTCTTATGTTATATAATGGGAATTTTCTACGACTATGATAACTTAAATTGTATAATATATTTTTTATGGCTTTTCTCTTCTATCAACAGAATAGAAAAACACATAGACTGGTTGCGCTTTTTTCTCTCTCTACTTCTGAAAGGATAATATACGTACAATTCTACTTTTATATTTTTTCCGCAGATACGACACGTTAGTGTTTGCATTTCCTTTGATTTCGATTTATAGAATCCCATAAACTTTCTTGTTGCTGCCGTTTTCATATATAATGGTACTGTATTTGTTAATATGAATAAAAAATGAGCAAGTTTGAAAGGAAGTTGTATACTCCATTGGTGTATCTTTCAACGAAATAAATAAACTATCGACAGTTTTTTTTTATTTTTGTATTCTTGTTACGGAAGACGCATTAACCAATATGACCGTTAATCGGAATGTATTGTCGATTTGTGTAAAGGCGTAATTGGCATTTACACGTTATTGGGTTATATTTCTGCCATGCACCTCATTACACGTATATTTTCTTTGCTTACGTAAGAACACCTCGGTAATTCTTCCCTAATATATATACATTATTATGCACTTTATTAAATTGCAACATTGTTTCTAGGCCATTGCACATTATTTTGTTCAAATAAATGTTTTGTGAGACTGTCTCTAAAATATAGGTCATGATATACATATATGTGTGTGTATATATATATATATATATATATATATATATATATATATATATATATATATATATATATATATATATATATATATATATATATATATATATATATATATATATATTTATATATATATGTATATATATATATATAAGGATACTTAAAAGTATTCATATACACAAGACCAGATTTTGTTCATACGTTTCACAAATACACGTATCATTATTTTGTACCTGTATAGATTTTATTGTACGATTTTTAACACGCATAGACACAATAACACACGCATACAGACACATAGATATGTTGTGCTCTTTCATTGGTATACCGAGTCATTTAATAGTGTGATAATAGTACGTAATATACGTAGGCTTGTACTAAATCGTCTACCCGTAACTTTTCTCATCGAGGATGCAAATGAAGAACTTGAAACTGTTGTTAGCGTCACTCAATGAAAACCGGAAATAATTCCAACAAATATGAAATAAATTTCAGAGAAAAAAAATCTTAATACTCAGTATATGTTATTAGTCAATTTGACAACGAAAAACTTATTTTGGTTTTCACACCTGATCAGTAGAGTTTATTCTTCGTGAGCCAGCTTTTGTCAGTGTTCATAATTTTTTCATAAAATGTCATGCTAATATTGATCGTGTTTGGTGTAACAGATCAATGAACCACATTAAGTGGTTCACAATGTTAAAATCCTTGCATATGCTTGTGATTATTACTAATCTTTATCTTCTTATGACTGCCTGTTGTTTGAGGTTACATGAATATACTGGATGCAGCCAGGTCTAAATTATTGTCATTCATATTTCACTTCATATATTTTAAGATATTTTATTTTTCTTTCAATACTTTACGTGTTTACTTTTCTTTTACTAACAACAGCATTTGAGCCAAAGGTGAGCTGGAAAACATTTGCTGTTTGATAACTCAACTAATATTGTGTGATTCATATGTTTGTGTCAATATAGAGAAACACATCATGTTGAGTAAATATGACGATTCCCAAAGAACACATAATCACAGGAATTGCAGTTGTGGTAAGAATGATATGGTCAGTTTAATGGTTATTATTAACCCACCGGAAAATACGTTATTGAAATCGGAAACAGTAAGTCAAAGGTGAACATATGAATAATGAAGTCATAAAGACGAAGGAAGAAGCCTTTTGATGCAGGATCACACGATTCGTCCACAAAGCAAGCTAAATATCAATGACGTAGAATGTGTTTTTTACGTTAAATAAGTAACGGGTAATTGGTAATTATTGTTAGGACAATACTGTCTGTTACAATAACAAATATAGGTATCTTGTGTATGTACTATATAGATACGTATATATTTATATATATATATATATATATATATATATATATATATATATATATATATATATATATGTGTGTGTGTGTGTGTGTGTGTGTGTGTGTGTGTGTGTGTGTGTGTGTAATATATATATATATATATATATATATATATATACATGTATATATGCATATGTGTATGTGTGTGTGTGTGTGTGTGTGTGTGTGTGTGTGTGTGTGTTGGCTGTCTCTGTGTGTCTGTGTGGCAATATGAAGCAAATACTATCATAAATGATATTCTGAATACAGTGGAGAAGGGACGTCACTGGATTTCATTCAAAAGAGAGGATGAACAATGGCTAGAAGAATATTGAGGGAAACCTAGCAAGCAGTTGATCTAGCAAGCTGGGCTTTGTGTCGGGGAGGATGGCCGGTGTGCAATAGTGTAATCGAGAGAAGTAGAACACGTTCTTCCCTAATGACACAATCACCTTGATGGTATGTGCTTTGTGAGGCTTCAAACTGGTTGCTCTTGCATCTGCAAGTTGGTTTTAAAAAGAATCTATGTGAATGAGTGGCCACATTTAAGATTATATTTCGGATATAGGAAAAAAAGAATGAAATTTCCATACCATAAAATAAATGTATCCGTTTATTATTTTACACAGCTATCCCCCCACGAGCGCATAAAACGTTTTCTTGCCCCTATTAACCATCACGTTATAATTATGTCCTCCACCTTATGATGTGCGTCCGTCCAGTCGTCCAGTTTGGACCCTTATAACTTTTATATATTAAATACCCGCTCCTGGTCACACTACTATCATTAAACATCTGTTTTGGCCGTCCCTGTTAGCCCTAATCAGCTTATTATTCCTTGTTCGGTTCCTTTTTTTCTTTCTTAATTCAGTTGTCTATAATTGTTTTCTTTTAATTTCTTCATATATATTATATTGAAGCACTTTTCTTGTTTCTCATGCTCTTATTGGTAACTTACTTCCTACCACACTTTTCCAGGGTTCAATCTTCAGAAATAATTATAATTTTATAAGCTGTTGACTTTAAAATTTATAGTTTTTCACATTTCACCTGATCCTACAATAAAGCTTGCTATTTGTAAATGCAGTCTCATTTTGATTTAAATATTAGACTACGGACAACATAGATATAAATATATATATATATATATGTACAACAGACTTCTTTCAGTTTTCGTCTACCAAATCACCTCACAAGGCTTTTGACACCCGAGGCACATTTGCTCAACGTTAAACGCAGTGCGACTGAACCAGGAACTATACGGTTGGGAAACAAACTTCTTACCACAGCGCCATGCCTGCACGCATTTTATTTCTAGATTATTTATAAAATATTTATTCTTAAAACATTTGTTACACGTGAAACCTAACACTGCAAAATCAAAGGACTATGCACAATGTTTCTTAAAACTAAAATTATCAATAAACACTGTGTTTAGACTTAAAGTTAGCTCAAGCATTCATTTTTGTTTTTAAATAATAATAACAAGAGCACTCAGAGAACGCAAACCTCCGTCAAGGCAACACCAGCGTCTTCTCAACGATTAGCCAGAGATGATTTTTAAAATGAGTATATCAGAAATAAACTCGACTGCTCTCACAACCGTACTAAAAATGAAAACAACCACTCTCAAAAATTAGGTAAAAAAAAACACAAAAATATAATTCAGAATCCTTGTCGGTTCTGGATTGATCCCAAAATCTAATCAGTTCGTACCTGACACGAGGCTAAGCATCCCTGAAAGTTTCATCCGAATCCATCCAGTGATTCTTGAGATATCTTGTCCACGGACAAATACAGAAACAAACAAGCTAATATGACTGAAACAATACTTCCGCCTTCGCTAAGGCGGAGGTAATACAAATTCGACACCTTTGATACAAATCGAAAATCTCTGATTACTACATGAATATATTGTCTGAAGTCAAGTCATTTGTGTCACATTGTTCACAATTCTCTAAAGATATCATAGTACTGTTTGACATTTCAAATATTATATTTAACCGAACAATTTATCGAAGTAATTATAGTACAAACATTGAACTTACGCAAGATTTATTTTTTGTTTGTAAATGTGTGTATAATGTCTCTGAAAAGAACTCAGACTATAATGAGAATTATTGGAAGGGATATGAAGGAAATATAAATTTAAATGTTATAATAGTGGACGATAGTTTATTGGATTATCGGACGATGTAGAACGGGAATTGAAATGAAACGCAGATAACGGTATACTATTAGGGGGTGACTAGGTTATTGAGAACATAAGTGATTTGTGTATATATACTTGGAGATTGCGAATGCCAAAGAGCTTTGAAGATAGAAAAAGAGTAGAAAAACAAAAGAAAGAATGAAGTGCACAACGAGTGATTGATTCAAAATTACTATTACACATACGAAAAGAATATGTCCATAACACTTCGTTCCCGTGAATCTGAATGCGATACACACACACGTTCGATGTGTATATATATACATTACAGGAAAAATGATTTAAGTTACTACAGTACATATGTTTCTATGAAAAACATATTGCAAATTCATACACTAAATAGCCATCCACAGCCGCCTAAATTTAAATAAATATTGCAACTGAAAAGAAAATAAGGGCTATTCATTTTATGAAATTACAAAAACACAGTTATGGAAACCTGTGTACAATTATAATTTAAATAAGTCTTTTTCGTTTATATATTACTCTATCGATTTTTCCGATTTGAAAACTCTTTTTTAATAATTCACATATATTGAAATTGTACTAAAAATAGATTAAAAGATAGATAGAGAGTTATACATAGATAGACAGTCACAAACATAGACGGACAGAAAAACTGAGAAATAGAAAAATAAACCGGTGATAGATAGATCGATAGGTAGATAGATAGATAGATAGATAGATCGATAGGTAGATAGATAGATAGATAGATAGATAGATAGATAGATAGATAGATAGATAGAGAGGTAGAAAGATAGATATGTGTCTATGTGTAGTATTTTTGTCTGAGTCTCTATGTGTGCATGCTTGTATAGAGATTGATAAAGCGAAACAGGTCATGGTTTATAGGTGTAACGAAATGGGTGACGAAAAGAAAAACAAAAATATACAGAAATGAGAAAGGAGAAAAGGAGTAAAAGATAGAACGGGTAGACATATATTTTGATGAGGACATTATGTCTATATTGCTTTACATTCATTTCTACATTCTTGATTCTCCATTCTTGATTCTCCATGATATATTGCTTGACTGTGTTGACCATGTTCATTATGTATAACAATCCTATGTTGACACGCGAAATAAGTTTGGAACCATATTAATTCAATTTTTATGTGAATTCTTGTCACTATGACAAAAAAGACGGAGCAAAATTTCTTCTCAGTCAATGGAATTGTAGAAGAAAAGTTTAGCTCTCAAAGTCTATAGTTTTGGGAACATTTTCCCTCTGTATTTGAATCAAATTTCTTTTGCAAGGGAACAAATAGTCTATGGCAAATTGTAATCATTAGAGAAGCTTTGTTATCAGTTTTCTGGTGAATTTGCATCCAAAGTAAGAATACAAGGCTTCTCCTTCAGACATGTTATGTTCCTTTCTGTACATCTGTACAATCGTTTTCTGTTAGATTTAAGCACAAATCAGAAGTCAGAAACGACTTTGAGAATGGTTAGTTATTTTCCATCAGTTGTATCAATTTCCTTCTTCGCTAATTGAATATGATCTCATATAAATTGTATTATATGCGAGAAACAAAAACTTTGGATTCGTGTGCTTGTTATTCTTGAGACAGATGTATTCGTATTTAACATAAACACTGTTTCATTCATCCGTCCGCCCATCCTTGCTTTACATAAAAAGACAATATCATTTTATATTGTCTTAAAAAATAACTTTGTTGAATATTCCATATGATTTTATCTCAAATTTCAACTAAAGTTTAAATTAAAAAGAAAATATTAAGATTCCAAAAATAAATCTTTTCAATATTCTTTCGTTCTTCTGTAAATCATGGAGGGAGAAAAAGTATATTATTTCAGAATGAAATTCTAAATACCAGGCAATGTGTTTTACTATTACTATCGTTACCATGAGTACCAAAATGGAATGTATGTTCATATTACATCGATTGATCGATCAGACTGACATTTTAGTACAGAAGGCCGTGTAGCAGGACTATTACGCAGACAGTCGATGTCAAATGACAGCTTTCAATTCAAAATCAATAGTTTAAATCTGTGTTGACATAGGGATTATAAATCATCGTTATGTTTCTGGGAGAATACAGTGTATAGGCAATGTGATAATACATTGCACGTTCATATATATTTAATGCTGTTACTGTTTCATCATCTACTTCTTAAAAGTATTTACATCTCATTCAGTGTAAACCAAAGAAATAACTGAACGTTGTCTGCGAAGGATTGCTATGATGTACAACACAGTCCATAAACTACAACGAAATCTTTTGCAGTTGAAATACAGGAATTAAATTTCATTTTTGCTATGGAATATGATACAATTCTTAAAATTTATAATTAAATACCAATAAATAAAATCCATCGCATTGTCTTCGCTTTTGTATTATAATTTAATATTGTTTCTACTATTGCCAATGATATGACGCCGTTAAATATTTGTCCACGTTAGATGCAATACCCATAACCAAATTAAACGTCTTGAAATCTTAAAAGTGATACGATACAATATTCATTCTTGCCGCCACTAATTTTGCTTTCATTTCTTCATTTAGAATTTCCTTTGTAAATAATATCAATCAATATTCTATTATTTTTCACAAGTTTAATTTCCTCAGTATCTCTACATTGTTACGGACTAAGAAAATCGGAATATTAAAAGTCGATAAGTGGAAGTTGCAACCTTCATCCCTTTCGAAAATATTTTTCACAGACGAGACAATTAAGTAAATAATATAACTGGCCATGAAGAGAAAATAAATGAAGCTAGATTAAAATTCATTCGTTCTCTAATTGTTTTGCTACTGCACTTTGAAGTCTTTAATACGTATTTCCGTTTTAACTCCTGTAGGATGCGATTTGCATAAATCGATAAGTCAGAAACCCATTGTTACAATTCTTCATTTAGAAATATTACTTATTTGCATCACGTAATCACGGAACACAAATACTGAAATGATAATTAATTAGTAGATTTTAATTATGTGAATTAAAGTTTCCGTGATTTCATTAAGAATAATAACATGAACACCACCACCAGCAACAACAATGTCAACAACTACAATAATAATAATTCTTTCTACTGTAGGCTTAGAGCTGAAAATTTGGGTGAAGCGCACGTCGATTGTATCAATTGTATCGATAGTATCGACCCCAAATCTAGTGATCATTTTATCCATCCCCAAAAGGTAAAAGGCAAAAGCAACCTCGATGGAATTTGAGCGCAATACGTAAAGACATACAAAATGCTGCTAACCATTTTGCAAACACGCCATCGGCTGAGAAGTTCAGGACTGAATGCAGAGACTGAAGTTTTCATATTGCCGAGACAAAATCAGAGCTTGCTTATCAGAAACTACTAAGCTAACGTTCTTCAAAACGGTTCGGACCCTAAATGCAGATTCGGCGATACCTTTGACGAAACAGCAGACCATCTCGTTTAGGTATGCCTTCTGCTGACACCAAACGTATACAACAATCGCCACGATAGTGTAGGTCAGTATTTACATTCAAAAATATGTAAGCACTACAAAATCAATCCTGGTATTATTCTATCGGTCGCTTTGCCGCACCACTAAGTTACGTAGACGTTAACACACTACTGGCAGAGACAAAAATACACACACATAGATTCTGCGACAAATTTAATGAAATAACAGACCACATGGTTTCGGGATGTCCTGTGCTGACAACAAATGAATACAAAAATCACCACGATAGAGTAGGACAGCATTTACATTTAATATGAGTAGAAGATTGCGTGGAGTTAGTTAGAGTAGATGTAGTTTCCTAGTGAAGAAAGTTTATTAAGAGATGCTACAGTCACAGCAAGACATAGGGAATAAAAAAACCCAAACGAATTTAAAAACCAGAAAGAAGAACAAAAGTTATCTGACTGGCAGGAGAAGGCTTTGCATAGTGGATTCCCAAATATAGTTGCCACAAATAGTAGTAGTGAGACATGGTTGTCGTTGCAGAAAAAATGGCTGAAAAAGGGAGAAAGAAAGTTTGGTAGTAGCTGTACTGCACAAGATCAAATATTAAGGACTAATTTAATAAGAGCCGAAATAGACAAATATCAATTAGATTCCCACTGTGGGTTATTTAAAACAAAAGTAAGTGAATGTTACTCATATTCGTAAATGAATGTGTTACTCCTATGGTAAGTGAGTACAAAAAAGACGTGACAAACTAGGGAGAATAATCCACTGGAAGTTATGTAAAAAGCTAGGATTTGACAATACTGATAAATGGTATGAGTATGAACCTAGTAAAGTACTAGAAAGTAAGATATATAAGATGTGGGACTGACAGTACAATAGAAAGTAGGAGGCCTGATGTAGTAGTAGTAGATAAAGAGAATAGAAAGTGCCAGATAATTGACTTTACAATCAATTACGTCTACCCCAGGGTTTCACTGGTACTTAATTTAGCAACTCCGAAAGAATTAAAAGAAAAGTCTACCTCAGCGGAGTTCGAACTCAGAAGATAGCGACGAGTGAAATAGCGTAAAGCAAGTCGTCCTGTGTGCTACCAACTCTGCCATGTCGCGGCATTGATAAAAATAATAATAAAATTAATAATACTTTCTTCTATAGACACAAGGCCTGAAATTTGGGGGAGGAGTAAGACTATTATATCGACCCAAGTATTTCACTGGTACTTAATTTATCGATCTCGAAATAATGAGTGGCAAAATAGACCGCGGCGGAATTTGAACTCAGAATGTAAAGGTAAGCATTTTGCCCGGCGTGCTAACGATACTGCCAGCTCGCCGCCTTCATCAGAAAAACAAAAATTATATTTTGTATATAATTTTCCGAAACATTTGATTCTTGGTAGGTTTCAACATTCCACATGGACACAGTACTGAATGTATGTATCTATCTATTAACCATATTCCACTAACACCACTGTCCATGTATGTCTCTGTCTACTGTACCAATACAGATAAACATTTAAACCAACTAACTAACTAAATAAATAAGGGTTGTGCCCAGCATGGTCGCAGCCTTTTGGCTGCTACAAATAAAATGTTAAAAATAACATCCACAGTTTGGTAAAGCTATTTCAATTTAATTCAACAATGTGCCGATATATCATGCCACCTATGTATCAATGAATTTGTGTTTCCACATAAAAAAAACATCATCGAAAGTCTGAAAATATGAAAATAGTCGAACATTCACACCTGTAACAACTAAACGGTTTTTTCATTGTGTGCCACAATATTCTAATACACAAGGTTTAAAATCTTGCAACTGCTTCCAACATCCGCGTTTCTTTCAGTCAACACTCACTCTATCATTCTCTCTTTCTCTCTCTCTCTCTCTCTCTCTCTCTCTCTCTCTCTCTCTCTCTCTCTCTCTCTCTCTTGCTCTCTTTCTCTCTGATTCTTCTTTCAACTAATTAACAACACAAGGTAACAGCAATACCTTTATATTAGCTCCCAGCGCTAACACTCCTCTCTCTTTCTCTCTCTTTTCACATCTCTCTTGAACTCACATTTGACTTTGTCACAAAGTCGGTCTTAACATATTAATTTATGGATAATAATGACAACAGAGTAATTTCATTTTTCACTAAGGAAAAGAATCTTGGTACAGTATGTGGGTGTGAAATAAAATGATATTAAAACCGTCAGGCTCAGATGTGTCTCTACACTAGTATGGCAAGGTAACGGCTAAGTTTGAATGGAAGACTAGGTGACGTCTATGCACGCAATTTTGCCTCTCAACTGATACTTTCCAACAGAAGGTTGTCGCTTTAAGGATGCCACAGCTTGAATCCGATGTCTTTATAGGTTTTATTTTCAGAACGCAAAGGGTCGGAACCAATACGAGGCTCTAACAATTTTACCAATCACACCAACATAGTGTCTTTTTTATGGAACATCAGATGATAAAAAACAATGGTGAGGGAGACAAGATTTAAATTGAAAGTGCAGAGATTCAAAAGTAATACCATACAGTATTGTATTTAATTATATAACCGTTCTGTCAATTCACCGAATGTATTAGAGATGATATGAAGAAATAATTATTTTACGGTAGGCACACGGCTAGAAATTTTAGACGACAGTGTTAATCAGTTGCATCAACACTAATACGCAACTGGTATTTATTCCATAGACCCGGAAAAGATGAAAGATAAAGTCGGCCTGGGCGAAATTTGATGTCAGACTGTCCGGCATGCTAATGATTCTTTCAGCATGCCAAATTTGCTAACGGTTCTGCCAATTCTTCTCCGTATGTTAATAAGTAAAATGAAAAAAGTTACCAAGGCAAGATCATAACAATGTAGGCAGTTATCCGGAAGCAATCAGGGAGACCCAGGATGTAAAATGACTGTGAATGCAAATAACAAATGTCATCTGTCACTAGTAACTCTTACATTACCCAGAGATATTGAAATCAGGCATGTTTTAAGAAGCCAGGCTTGTTACTCTCAACTGCATTTCGAAATACTTTCTGGCATGTAGTACTGCCATCTAAAATCTCACATTCGTTTCTAAATGTAACATGAAAACAGGAAAAGCATTTCGCTGTAGAGGAAACTGTTTGTCATAAATCCATTCAATTTACAAAATCATGAAAAATAGAGAACCTATTTCGTAATAACTGCCTGACGGAAGAAAGGTCATGAGCGCGTACTTTCCCAGTCAAAAGAAACGAGTGGGGACGTTATTACAATAGACTTGGCTTTTTGATCGAACTCCTAACATAAATATGCTATTACTTTAAATGAATGCACAATGAACGGTTTCGTCGCTGTGCGCCATCACCGATAGGTGCAACTGGTGGCATTCCTATACCAATAGTTGTTTTTATGGCATCGCCAATGCACCTCGGTAACCTGCTAGACCTGGAATTGTGGAAGTTATTCGCAGTCATTGGAAGAAGTCTTTAAATGTCGCTTACCTTGACCTTTTATATCAGAAGGCTTTATACTGTATAAGCATAATGTGTGGTGGTAGTGGTGGTGGTGAGACGTATGATGGAAACTGCTATTGAACGAAGATAGCTGGGAAAGAGAACACTAGCGTTAGGTTTTTTTTGTGCTTGAGGTAGCAGACCCTGTCTTTATTGGTGTTGCTTTGTAAGTACATATAAGTATATACATCGATGGTTGAATATTAGTCTTAGAGTTCAACATCATACTATATCGTGTAACTTATTTTCATGTTATCGGATACGTTTCCTATGACTTAGTTGTACGTTTGGAACTTAATTTCGTATGTTCAGTATTATGTGACTATGGTATAGAGAGTGCAAGATAATGATCTGATGGAAAATACCAGGAATAGTAAATATCTCTAGTTGTTAAAGTAAGGCATTCTGGCTTCTCTATCAATGTCTATAATTCTGGGACTGTTAAATGCTGATTTGCTGTTGTTACGCATTTGGTATTACAATGTTTTCTGCTTTTTGTAGAAGAATCCCAGTAAACCTATTTTCATTCGGATGAACTTAAACTTCCTTTCTGTCAGTACTTCTGTATCGATAGCTTGCAGCGACGCTTGCTACAATTGAAGATCCATTGCTATACTTCAAACAGCTTTTACGCTAATGCTGTAGCTGCAGCTGTTAATTTCTGTGCCGAGGGTCACAGCAACTGTAGTGGAAGAGGTGTCATTCGTACTACTTTGCTGTTTATGTTGATGGTGACGCGGGTGGTGATGTTTGAATCCACAATTTTCAGCTTACATGGCGTTGAATTGATGTGAACGAATTGCTGCTAGTTTTCATCATTTATCTTCGAGGAGAGTAGCGAGCTGGCAAAATTAATGACGCACCGGACAAAATGATTAGCGGTATTTCCTCTGGTGATTTACTCTCTGGGTTTATATTCGTTTATATTCTGCCGAGCTCAAGTTCACCTTTCAGTGTCGATAAAATCGGTAACAGTAGCACTGTGGTCAATGCAAACGACTTTCCCCTTCCCTGAAAGCTCCTGACCTAGTTCCAAGTAATGGAATGATTATTTACTCTCGACAATTTTATTACTGTTGCTGTCCTCAACTGTTAAAATATGTCCTCCACTTTTTCTCGATGTCTTCACTACTGATGTATACGTTGTAGCTGTTACTGCCATCAGTGACTGTATTCTCGACTATGGTTTTGGTAATTCAGCTAACAAGTATTAAACAACAGATCAAAAAAAGTAGCAGCTTTTGATTGGAAAATATTTCCTAAATTGTCTCCCCCTTACTTTGGCTAATCTGTCGACTATGTTGATTCCAGGTCAATGTTCAAAAGTTTCTTCGCAAGTACACAGAAGCAAAATTCTGGAAACACATGGAAACGGACATTTACTTCATCCTCCTATAAAAATTAGTCATACTACGCAGTTACAAAAAGTAGTCACACTACACACTATACGTTGCCAAAATTCATATGGAATCTATCATACCGCACAAATCCTAAGCAAACTCTAAACAATTTATCCTTTTCCAAGAGAAGTTGGGAATCATTCCCATTCTTCGTGATAGGGAAGTCGGAAACCTTCCCTTTTTTTCACTTTGACAAAAGGATCTGGTAAAGAAATGCTGATTCTAGTTTTAAAATATCTTCCAAGCGAATTTCTTTTCATCACAACAGTTCATGTTTAAACTATATTCCGTGACAGTAGTGTAGGCGAAGGAAATAATTATTCTTTCGATGATGTGTTGGGTGAGCGGGGCGCTAAATAGAATGCTTTGTTGCTGATATTCATAGTGTTCCAGTAGTTGTTGCGAAGTTTTTTATTCTCTCTTAGTCAAGATGTTCTAGGTAATATGTTTCTGTATCTAATGTTTACACCCTACTGCGAAATTATAGTTGTTTTCATTTTTAGTCGTTTGTCTTTTTTTTGTTTCTTTTTTTTGTGTGTGTGCGATTGGTTCCAATTTACTTTCAAATCAAGTAGGAAAGTATCTTCGCTGAAAGTAAGTTCAATTAGATATTAAATATTTCAGAAATAAAGCTATTTCTGTAGCATTGATCGGAAGACATCCAGAGGTTTACAGTTATCTCCGCTGTAGAAAACGTAACATAGACTTAATAGACACTTAATAGAGGATGTTCATGTCTGTGACGACAAGCACTAATAGTAATAATAGTAATGCTGCCGATGATGATGATGATGATGGTAATGATGATGATGATGATGATGACGATGATGATGATGATGATGATGATGGTGATGATGATGATGATGGTAATGATGATAGGATAACTGACTGGACATATTATTTACATTATTTACATTATTTACATTATTTACATTATTTACATTCGACGGATATTTGTCCTCATCTTGTTTTGTTTGCTGTTAACACTACGTTTCGGCTGATATACACTCCAGCCTTCTTCAGGTGTCTTGGGGAAATTTCGAACCTAGGTTCTCATTTCTAAGGTATTTTTTGATGTTGTTGTTATTATTATTATTATTATTATTATTATTATTATTATTATTATTATTATTATTATTATTATTATTATTATATGGCGTAGTGGTTAAGAGCGGGGGCTACAAACTTCAAGATTTCGTGTTCCATTCCAGGCAGTGGCCTGAATAATAATAATAATAATAATAATAATAATAATAATAATAATAATAATAATAATAATAATAATAATAACAACAACAACAACCAAAAATACCTTAGCAATGAGAACCCAGGTTCGAAATTTTCCCAAGACACCTGAAAATGGCTGGAGGGTATATCAGCCGAAACGTTATGTTAACAACAAACAAGATGAGGACAAATATCCGTCGAATGTAAATAATATAAATAATATAAATAATGTACATATTTCCTCATCTCTTAAATATAGAACTGACTGGACATAACTATTAAAAAGAAAAAAAAACGGAAATACTTGCAAGCTGATAAATATAAGGGTGCCACTGATAATAGTATATCTAGCTAGGGATTGGACATTCTCACTAAATATAAGGACCTGAAAATCAGAATTCAGAAGACGTAGCTTCTGAAAGTTAAAACTAATCATGCTATTTTAAAAGTCTTATGTATGATAAAACGAACATGACAGAAACTTCTATGTAATATCCCACGAGAGCTATCTTTCATGTAACTCACAAAACTTTATTGACAAGTACCGCATACGTACTTAGGAATCCCTATCAGCTTCAGTTAAATGTTTTGTGTTATTTTGTATTATATAAATATATTTCTGTACTGTTTTCCCGGCTTTCTCTCCACAATCTTCCAATTTCTGCAAACATTTTCTTAGTAACATAAAAGAAATTGAGTTGAGTATCAAGGATATAATTAAAAGAATTACAACTATCAATGTTAACAGACTAATTGAAATAATAAACCTAGTAATAATAGACGTATTAATTGGGTAGATACTCAGATCCAATGAAAAACAGGCATTCAAAAATGAGTAGAAAAGGAGAAAGGATCTTTAAGTTTCTAATGAAATGAATGAGAAAACAGCACAAATGATTTTATTTTTTTTAATGGAGTGTAAATACTAAAGAAATTTAAGATCCATAGAATAAATCAAAATTGGAAGTTCAAATCAAATTATTTCGAATACAGAAATTGAGATTTGTCATTAACGGTAAAAGATCGAAAGCAACAGCTATGAATCTTTGAAGGAGTCTAGCCGTGCGACTGAAATGTAAATGATTCTATCAAGAATGAAAATAAAATACAGTGCAACACCTACAGTAAAATAAATAGAATAATGCTTGCTACGTGTATCGGCTGCGAAGCAATCCATACAGAAATGATTGTTCAGAATTAGATGCATGGTATATGAACCCAATCACTGCAATAATAACACTACGTGAAGAGTGTATGACATGATAGGATCGCAAAACATTAGTTAAAATGAAAACGAATGACACAGAAGGTGCAAGATGTGTAATTTACCGAGCTGCAGAAGAAGCTAAACCCAGTTTACTGAAGCAGAAGACATCTTAATCTCCAGATCCATCGAAATTACAGCTCTTCAAATGTATAAATTTGCTATGTCTACTAACAAGATAAATAGCCTTAATTATTACAGAGTAAGCAAATATACAGAGCCAAACTGCAACTTGTTTCCAGTTGAGCTCATGTGATGCTGCAAAACAACATACGGTGGTAAAAGTTAATTACTGTTCAACAATGCTGTGGCTGAAGACAGCCAAGGGAAATAAAACGTCTGAACAGAGTTTGGGTTGGCTACCAGGAGGTTTATCTCAGTATCCTCTAATTGGAGATCATGGGAAAATGTAGACACGAGTAAATCAGTACTAGCCAAAAAGATACTATAAACATACAATGTGTGAATGGGAAACAGATATGCGTATTCAGACAAAAGAAATAACAATCGAAATTAAATCTATCCATACTTGAATAAGAATATGCTATACACTACAATTCAAATGCTCACGACTAAAGCAACAAATCAGTGTGAAATATGTGTGAATGACAGAAAGAAGAAAACACGTTTGGAAGGGTTACAAACGAAAGATTAATACTTAAAATAGAGCTAATAAAAAGTTGACATGAACAATACAAAGTCTGCCCTAGTAGAAAAATCACAGTGATCATGACTAGATTGGAAAAACAAGGAAGTTAATGACTATACCTTGAATAAACCACCGAACATCTAAAAGAAAGACAGAGCAGCGAACAAAGATAGGATATGGGAGAGAGGTTATACGTAACTTCCATTCAAGGGGACATAAACCTTATTTAACTAGGGAACTATTGCACAATTGTCTCCACGGAAGTAGAACTACAATATAATAAAAAATACTTCGCTACATTACACGAAATATACATCCTTCGTTTTAGAAGGGAAACAACAAATACGAAGCAGAGACTGTAAATAACAAATCAGGAAATGGGAGAAACCCGGAAATCACGAGAACTAAAATCAAAGCTAAAAGTGTGGCTAAAAGTATGTAACGATAAAACGATTGTAAGACAATATTTGTACACGGCAAATAATGGAAAGAACTGAATAGTATGAAAGCTGACAAAGTCCCCAAACTGATTGACACGCACGGCACACAGGACGTTACTGTAAGTGTTCTTGTTAGTGGTGCAAAACGCAGTGCATCCTCAACGGAAACAATCAAAATCATAAAATGAAGTCTTAGGAAATATAGAAAACATCCACTGACTTAAAATAAGTGCACGTTATGCAATCTCTATGAAGTAACAATAGTTACTTGATAATGTAGACGTATGTAAAAGAAAGTTGTCAAAGAATGTAGAAGTAAACATATGCTAAGATATGCCAGCATACACAGACATAGAGATAAAATTTAATCGACTTGATATTTTTTGTCAATTTTCACCAAGAAAAGAATTACTTAATCGATATATCAATTCCAACAGATGGTAATAGAAACGGAGAATTTTTTTTTTAAATATAAATATCTGAAAATAAATATAATAGGAACATGAGGGCTGACTATTGAAACAAACAATGATAGGTGCTTTGAATATGATCAAAAATTTGCAAACAAATGCAAAACCAGAGGCCAAAAAAACACATCACGTATACCTAAGGCATATAGAGCTACATTCAGCCTAGTAATCATATCAGGCAATAACTTTTATACTAGAGTAGAACGACATCGAAAACAACAGCACTACTAATACTACTACTACTACTACTACTACTACTACTACTACTACTACTAATAATAATAATAATAATAATAATAATAATAATAATAATAATCGCAGTAGTTCGGTATGATGCTGGAATCCGGACGTGGACAGAGAAGGAGCTAAAGGAGTTGGACAGGAAGTCAAGAAAGCTCTTAGTGATGCATGGTGCCCATCATCCACATGTAGACACCGATCCCCAATACATGAAGAGAGCAAATGGAGGAAGGAGACTGATAAATGTGGAAGATTGCATGCATATCGAACTCGAGAGTTTAATGAGATACCTAACCCAAAGTAAGGAAACCTTGTTAGTGAGAGTTAGGAACGAAGGCGTTTTGAGAGCAGAGAAAAAAAGGAAAACGAAGGAAGAAGTACAAAAAGGAAATGAAGAAGAATTATGCAAGAAGAAGGGACTACACAATCAATTCCATGAAGCCACAACAAAAGTGGCTGGGAAAAGTAGGTGGGGTTGGCTGATAAAAGAACCGTAAAACAGAGACCGAGAGCACCGTAGTGGCAGCGCAGGACCAAGCACTTGCCACGAACTGGAGGGTCAACCTGGGGAATAAACAATTGTCTCCGCTGAGCTGCATCAGCAGTTGAGTGGATGAAACCATTACCCATATCACGAATGAATGCCCTAGACTTGCCCAAAACTACTACAAGTTTTGGCGACACGACCGAGTAGTGAAACTGCTACACTGGAATCTGTAAGAAAAGTGAGTGCTAGAGAGATGTAAGGCGTGGTATGAGAATAAACCGCAGAGAGTGCCAAAGTTGGAGACTTACAAAATTCTCTGGGATTTCCCAAGCCAAACAGATCAGGTGCTAGAACATAACATACCGTACCTAGTGGTGGTGGACAAGGTGCATCCCATATGTTATATAGTTCACGTTGCATGCCCCTAGTCAAGAAGGAAGACGAATAGATAGACACAGACCTCTTAATTACGAAATAGCCCCGTTATGGAAAATGAAGGTAAAGATAATGCCAATTATTGTTGCCTCCTTGGGAACAGTATGAGAAGGCATCAACAGGAATATTAAGGAAACTGAAATAGAGTGCTTGGTAGATCTGTTACAAAAAGTAAGCCTCCGTGGCACCGCCAGAATAATCAGAAATGTATTAGATAGCCGAAAAGACGAATATCATGGTACCGTAGGCTTCAAGTAATAAACCAGCTCCACATGCAAGACTCCAAGAGCTCCAACAATACCCGTGATAAAGAGAAAATAATAATTATGATAATAACTTCTACTATGAGAGCAAGGCCTGAAATTTGGTGGGAAGTGTAAATCGATCATATCAACTCCATCACTTGACTGGTACTGTATTTATCGTCCCCGAAGGGATGAAAGATAGAGTCGACCCGGGCGGAATTTGATCTCAGAACATATAGATGGACGAAATGCCACTAAGCATTTTCTGGCGTTAGTAATAATAATAATAATATTAATAATAATAATAATAATAATAATAATAATAATAATAATAATAATAATAATAATAATAATAATAATAATAATAATAATAAAATCCTAACTGACCTGCGAGGTCATGCGCTGTTTATCTTGATATGAGATCCCCATGTCGCGCACATATGGTTGTGATGCATGTGGCTGGTGTACCCTTATCAGACAGGTAGTCATGATGGGTATATTGGGCTTTGTATATTTTACCCCAGTGTCACTTTGATGGCATGCACTGCTCTCTCACTCAGTAATAATAGTATCTGTGGCGAGGATGGTAATAATAATTATTACAACTAGAGTAGTGACAATATTGATAAAGCATGTTTAGGTAAACGCGTTAGGGCAACCAATGATGGTGAGAAATGAAGAGGTGGGGAAAGCAGTTTTAAATTTTTGTCTTGGTTTGCTTTGGTTTGGAGAGTGTCTAGCGAGCTTTCGGACAGAGGAAATGTAAGTAGAACCACAGACAAATTAAATAGCATTTCGAGTTTGGTTAAAATGGGAAATATTAGTGGAACAAAGTAGCTTAGCAAGGCTGTTTCTAATGTCGTAGCTAACACAATAGGATACAAGCGAAATATCCTGTTGTAAAAACATAAGAAGAAGGAAAAGAAAGAACCAAGCTGGCGGAAGACAATGCAAATGAAGTTAGGAAATACCCGGAAGGAACGGGAGCAATTGAATAGGATAACGAGAGCTCAAGAATGAAACACTAATCAGAAAACTAAACAGATAGTGCAAGTTAGAAGAAAGGGGAAAATAAACTGTATAAAGGGTGTCAGAGTTAAAGGCCAAATTGAAAAGGCAAGATGTTAAATGCAAAGTGTTGAACAGAATAGACTGTTTCAATCAAACAGAATTTGTCTGTTTCAGTAAATAGAGGAGGAACAACATGAGGAAGAAAGAAAAGTATTTGGCGGAGAACTTTGGAACAGGCCAGGGAGAAATACCAGAGTGGCTAACACATGTGGAGAGACGTCTTGCAACTGCATTAAGGCCAAGGGACGTGGAGAATGTCTACATTCATTGAGATCACAGTTCAAAAAATTAGCAAATCCGAAAAACTTTGGTGAAACTTTTTACACTGTAGCATGAAAGGATCGCTGCATAACTGGATGAATGCCTGCAGAAGGTTCACGACAAGTGGACGGATGTTGCTATGTCTGAAGGGCACCTTGAAAAGAAAACTGATAACAAAATTTCGAGCTGTCGGCTGTTTAAGTGGAAGCTTAGCTTTTGGCGGAAAAGTTAAGTAATTATTTTACTATTCTAGTAGAATAGAGAGTGTACCGAAACTAGAGTATAGCAACAAATGACCACTTACTAGTTGAAGAATGATAAATGTAGACCCAGATTGAATATAGCATGGTTGGATTACAGAAGTCATATGGCATGGTACCGTGCAGTTGGATAAGTTAACCAATTCACATGTTTGGTGTGGCAGAAAATATGGAGAAAATGGCAAAGGAAAGTATGAAAAATTAGTATACTGAATTGATAGGAAGAAAGCGACATTGGAAAATTGAACATCAGTCGAGGTATGTTTCAAAGTGATAGCTTATCGCTGCTATTATTTGTATTGGCCTTGTTAACACTCATTTTGATATTACGAGAAATTAAAATAGCTTATGGCCTGGAGAAAAGAATATGGTGAAATAAAGTCTCCTTATTATGGATGACATAGAGCTTGATGCGGAAAATGAGAAGCAGCTTAAATCTTGTACATATTCTTTTATTCTTTTAATTGTTTCACTCATTTGACTGCGACCATGCAGGAGCACCGCCTTAAAGAGTATTTACTAAACAAATCGATCCCAGGACTTATTCATTGGATGCGTAGTACTTGGTCTATCACTCTCATTCCCGAAGCGCTGAATTACGAGTACACAAACACATCAACATCAGTTGTCAAGCGATGGTGGAGGACAAACGCAAACACAAATGCACACACGCATAAATATACACAAAGATAAATACACCCACACTCACACACATATACGATGGACATCTTTCATTTCTGTCTCACAAACCTCACGCACAAGGCTTTGGTCGGCTCGATGCTATAGTAGAAGTTACTTGCTTAATGTTCCACGCATTGGGACTAAACCCGGAACAATGTGGTTGGGAAGCAAACTTATTACTACACAGTCACGCCTGCGCCTATAGTTAGCATTTTCTGGAAAAGCGTAGACATGGAATTTGAGAGTGAACTCGGAACACATGGGACTGAAAGTGTTGCTGAAAAGCATTGTCAGACATTCTAACGACTCTGCAAATCCAACATTTAGGGGGAAAATAATAATGTTCCTATTTTCGGGGCAAAACCTAAAGTTTGAAATAATGCAGTTAACCAATTTCACTGATACCGCAACCTGGACAGTACTTCATGCAGAATCTACAAAATACTCTATTCGTAATCTATGATTCTGTACAGGGATTTTTGACAATCTCAAAATAGATACTTTTACCTTGTGGAAATGTTTTATAGCAGCTAGCAATTTTGGTTTTAACTACACAGAACATCACAAGCCGTTTTTCGATGTATTCTTTGAGGTGTAGGCATTTGATCCAAGCTGTTATCTGTTAGTGGCAATTCTTCGTAAATGTAAAGAAGAAAAGATGTGTTCATAAACACAAGCGCTTTAATCATCGTCAGAATTTTCAATAGAACGTTTTTATGAAAATACATCTAGACAATTTCAAATACACGCGGCTCTCCTAATGGTGTCAACTATTTGAAGGAAGATAATCACGTCTTCTAGTGGACTTAAAAGGTTGAATTTTAAATAATGAACGAAAAAATAGTCATACAATTTACATTTTTCTGTTTTATTTATAATATTCGTAAAAGTTTTTATAAGTGGTGCTCATGTAAAGCATTAATTCATTCTGTTTAGGAATTATCATCTTGATGTAAAAGATATTTTTAGTTGAAGTGATAATGACTAGAGTCTAGGTTACTTCATTATGCCATATCTTAATTTAGCGAATGTCACATATTTTCAAATGAGCTGTATATTCCGCATGAGGGATTTGTAAGAAATCAGATGTTAATTGTAACATAATTTTCTGTAACTCCAAGGATATGAAAGAAAACACATTCCCTCATAAATATTTTGTTAGTTATATACAAACTTTCTTAGTTCGGTTAAGTTTGTTCAAATGGAAATTGAAAAAAAAAAAAACAATAAAACAAATTTGAGGGTCACTTAGACAACTGTATCGCTGCAGTTATACTAGAAACTTATACATTACACTGCCTCCAAAAATAGCCCCTGGGCTTTTTGGGATAAATCCACCCAAGGATGGACTTCGGCCTTTTGCCATATAACCGCACTGTTTCTGTTCTCTAAAATTTATGTCACAATTAGAATGGGTTTTGCTCTCATGCCATATCCCATTCTTTAGCATTCTCACCTTGCTACTCTTTTTCCTTCCATCAAATTTACTGTATCCAGAACCCTAGTGCTTGACCTGATAGCTAGATTTACCTGTTATCTGGATAATCCACACTGTTTCCATGTTTTCTAAACGTTGGGATACATGGACTCGAACTGAAGAATAATGACGTCAATTTCGTATAAGAAGACCTGCGGTAACTCATTCCTCCAGATTCACAAGAAATGAAATAAAATCTGAGAGTTCAAACAGAAATTCGAAAAAGAGAGAGTAGGATTTTATGTAATTCCATGGCATATAGTGAGTGGTTGGATCAAAAGCTATCACACGTCAATGAGGAGTCGGAAATTAGTGGAGAAGAGAGAAAATGAACTTCGACTCAGCCGTTATTAAAAAAGCAGAAACCAGGAGGCTATTTAGTTACTTTCACAGCCCTAGATCTACTCAGAATACACACAAGAGTGGAAAATCCGCAAACACACATAATAACCAGATGGTGCGTTTAAAATAAGGAAGAAATATCTTACTTTAATTTTGCATCTAACATAAGCTAAATTTACTCCCATCGAAATATAATACATCCTTTCCTATTTTTAACTATCTTGAAAGTGTTAATTAATTGTATTCCTAGCACAACGTTACTTGCGTCTAAATACGGAATTGTTAAAGAAAATCATAAGAGAGTGAAAAACCTTTATTAGCCACGTTCACTATTCTGAAACTATATGTGAATGGCTTCGGAATAGTATTCCAATATCAGTGAAATTACGTCTTTAATTATTTTATAAATGCTTGCTAATTCTGCATCAAATATTGAAATAATCTCTGCAGTGGAGATTGCTATAAATGACGCATTAAAATTGTGTAGAACGATTTTATCTTCTTACGCTAAACTTCTAATCGTTGCAAGGAAACATAATTATATTCACCAAAAATGCCATATACTTGCACAAATCTTGGAATGTTTAGTGGAAGTGAATTAAAAAGTCGTAACATTTGACAGATATCCAAAGTTGATGTTATTACGTAAAGTGGTTCCAAACAGGTTTATACTGATTTAAGCAGATTCGTTTCGCCGAGAGATTAATACTGACATGTGATGCCATATTTTTTCCTAATAAACTTTGTTTATATAGATAGTTTCAGTTTCTATAATGATTTTACGCATGGCCACAGTATTGCACTCAACCCAGAATAAGTTATCGAACTGAGAAAATCGTTAAAGTGCCGAAGAAATAGATATGCGTTATTAATTCTAGCTCTTCACGTCCTGAGCCGAATTCCGCTCGCTTCTTCTTTGAGTTTGTTCCTTTTGGGACTGAGGAAATATAAATAGCATGCTACGCCGAGGAAAGTGCAACTAAATATAGCATCCAACTGAAACCCAACGATGTACTAGTGACTTAAAAATAATTTCTTACGCAATGCTAATTATTTTAGCCTTCCTGTAATGTAATTACAACAAATTATTCGTATTATTTAACGTAATAGTATAGAAGATGGAATTATGTAACCTAATCGTCTTTCGTGTTTCAACATAAAATTGTTTCTCTGAAGTACAGCAGGTGATATACTCAAACACGTGTAATTATTTTGGATTAGAACACGAAAGGATGAAAGGCAAAGTCGACCTCGGCGGAACTTTAACTCAGAACGTAACGGTAAACGAAATACCGCTAAGCACTTCGCCCAGCGTGCTAACGTTTCTGCCAGCTCGACGCCTTATTGCTAAAGTTTCTTATTTTTTTATTGCCCACAAGGAGCTAAACATAGCGGGGACAAACAGGGACAGACAAAAGGATTAAGTCGATTACATCGACACCAGTGCGTCACTGGTACTTAATTTATCGACCCCGAAAGGATGAAGGACAAAGTCGACCTCGGTGGAATTTGAACTCAGAGCGTAATGGCAGTTGAAATACCTCTAATACCGTTCTTTACAAATACAGCTGCTGTCGCTGAAGGCAAATCCGTTTGTAGTCAACCGGATTTTTGCGACAACACTGGCTGTTTGGTCATTGTATGCTATATTCATAAGATTGATTTCCAATATGTTGATCGGTACGAGGTTGTGATATCTGTGAATACCCCATAAAACTGTGGAATGACGTGATACAGCAGTGCCATCGGACGGCACAGAGGATGCATTCCTCCATCGGAAATGTCAGTGCTTAATGAGAAGTGGTATTCCACGTTAAGTCGTGCTTCTGGATGTTAAAAGCAGTTGAAAGTCCTATACAAGTTCATTTATGTTGATTGTGCTAATAATAATAATAATAATAATAATAATAATAATAATAATAATAATAATAATAATAATAATAATAATAATGCCTTCTAATTGATGTTTCAATACCAGCAGATGACAACGTTTCTCTAAAAGAAATGGAAAAACTTTCAAAATACAAAGACCTGGAAATAGAGATAACTCGAATGTGGAATCTAAAAACAGAAACAATTCCTATCATAGTAGGTGCCTTAGGTATAATAAAAAAATATTCAGACAAATACATAACAAAAACACCAGGACTTACAAATATATATAAAATACAGAAAATTGCACTACTGGGTACTGCACACATTCTACGCAAAACACTTTCAATACAGTAAACATAAGAGCACCACAGCAAACCACAGCACATACCCAAGGCGCACAGAGCTGCGCTCGGTAGTGAAGTGAAAGCACGTTATAAATATAAAACTACTGAATAATAATAATAATAATAATAATAATAATAATAATAATAATAATAATAATAATAATAATAATAATAATAATAATCTCCTGATGATTATGCGATGACCTGATATTTCCGTACACTGCTGGTGATTGTGAAATAAGTTATAAACTTCTCCAGATTTCTTTCACGTACCTGTGTCAGAAATGAAAAATTATAATATTTACTGACTTGCAAATTTTTCTCGGAGGATAATATGTTTAATTTTTTCTTCTTTTAATACTTTTTAAATTATGTACGCAGGCACCGACTGAACTGGTATTATATAAGGAATTCTGACAAAAGAAAAAGAAGATTGTGTGCAATAAATTTTATGCGCATGGAGAATTGTTACTTTTTCCTTTGTTCCGCAAGACAAATTGACATTAATGTATTTGAAAACTTCAAGATAATACTTAAACTTAGTTAAATAGATAGAAAATATTACAACGTATTTCAGCTCAAAGTAATTTTGAACTAGAAAATCGTGTCCCTTAGCAGGTTAAACTTATAAAAACAGAACGAAGTTAGTCATTCGAATGATTTTCGTACCGCAAATTCGATTTAAGTCTGATTTTCATAGTTAGTATAAAAACAATTTTCCTTGCATTTTTAACAAGTTACAGCCAACTGATACTTAGAAGTTATAGATGTTTTCTATAGGAAAATATATTTTGGTCCATGTGTGCCATGTTCACACAAAACATAGTGTTCATTAAAACTTCAAAGTCTGTATGTTGCCAATGTACTGCACATCAAAGGATTCTCTGTATTCAATGATCAGGAGTATACTCAGACATCATTTAAGATGAATGATTATATTCTTCTGAAGTTGATGAGATTAGATAAAGAAGTCAATGAACTGAGACCTTTCGTTGTAGTTTTTGTTTTATTTCCTTCTAAGCGGTAATTATATTTGCACTATAAAATGGCTTAAAGACACGTTGTTCAAATTCCCCAATTCCCAAAACATGTTTTAATCTATTGTCTGACAGTTAATTTCTGAAGAAAAACTAAAATAAAAGTAGAAAATATATAGTTGTTTCGATAGAATTTTCTAAAATGTCTTTCATAATCGAATAATCTTTATGTATGTCCAGCATCATTATATTTATTCCATCGTATTTTCAAAGATTGCTGGTTTTGCTTGTTCTGTTGCAAATGTGCAAAACGTATAAAATGCATTTATGTATGAACTTAAGTGCATGTCGAAGTTTATGTCAGTGTGATTATGTGCATGTATATATTAATGCCTGTATTTGTGTGCTTTTGTGTTTGGGAATGTATGAATTGATTTTATTACGCATAAGGCGCTAGTTCTTTATGAGATTTAGTTTTGATTTTAACAATCAATCTTCTAATCCTTCCTTTCTACAATATCTAAAACTGTAAAAATTCAATACAATGATATAATGATATAATGAATACCTGCCTAAATAGGCGTAAAGTATAAGCCGATGAAGATAATCATTTGTTTGTGGAAGGGGTGGGGGGATATCATTAACATGATTATCAGCATAAGTGTTTGTTAAAATATCGAGTTCACCCCTTTCACTTCCAGGGTGGGATACTCCTGCCTATTTTATTTAAGTAAGAATAAAGAAATAAGAAACTTTAGCAATAAGGCGGTGAGCTGGCAGAAACGTTAGCACGCCGGGTGAAGTGCTTAGCGGTATTTCGTCTGCCACTAAGTTCTGAGTTCAAGTTGTAAGTGCGTGTGTGTGTCTGTATCTCTGTATCTCTGTATTTGTATGTATATACGTGCGTGAAAAAAGTTATCATATTTACATACATACACAAATGTATACAGGTTCATCACAAGTATTTAACAGGAACGGAAGAACTTCAATTTATTAAAGTAGAATTTCGTCCGTCTTTACGTTCTGAGATAGACTTTGTATTTCATCCTTTTCGTGTCGATAAAATAAGTATAAGGTGAGAGCTAGAATCGATGAAATCAACTAACCATCTTCCACAAAATTTCTTTGCCCTGTGGTAAAATTTGAAATAATAATAATTGTGGTTGTTTTTGTTATTATTATTATTTTTATTATTATTATTATTATTATTATTCAGTTATATACTTAAGAGATGAGGAATTCTGTACATTACTTACATTATTTACATTCGACGGATGTTTGTCGTCATCTTGTTTATTGTTAACACAACGTTTCGGCTGATATACTCTCCAGCCTTCTTCAGGTGTCTTGTGGAAATTTCGAACCCAGGTTCCAAATTTTATTATTATTATTATTATTATTATTATTATTATTATTATTATTATTATTATTATGTTGTTGTTGTTGTTGTTGTTGTTGTTGTTGTTTTTCTTCTTTCATCAAATTTTCTTCCATTTCTCGCCGAGTGTTTTCCGTACACCTAGGGCAGAGAAGCTCATTGTATGCATTCCTAGTTTACTCACGCAAATTTACAGGTAAAATATGCATGTAAAAAAAAGAAAATAAATAAATTCATGAATGGATGTTGGTTTCACAGAGATAAACTCTTCTCAGTACACGAATCGTTCCAGTTAACACGATTTTTCGCACTTCCTGTAGAGATGGTAGGCCTGATATCATTTGCAAATAGGTTTCAGTACCTTTTCATTATTATTATTCTATGTTTGACTTTTGTTTTGCATTTGTACAAGTTGGATCCAAGTCTCACCCAGAGACCTCAAGAGACAACAAGTTAGAAGTTCATGTAGGTGTTATGCCTAGGGTACCATATATTTGGATTTGTACAGTTTTGTTCAAGTGAATGTCTAAGAAACCATAAGAAAATTATGTGTTTGCTTTAAAATTTGAGATCACATAGACAGTATTTTACGTAGGATATGGGCAGTTCCCATGAGCCCTATCTTTTGAACTTCAGCCATTTTGAGGTTTCCTGGTATCTGAGCTAGGTAGTAATCAGTATTATTATTATTATTATTATTATTATTATTATTATTATTATTATTATTATTATTATTATTATTATTTTCTTATTGAGTGAGAGAGTAGTGCACACTGTTAATGTGACAATGTGGTAAAATATACCTATCATTACCACACGTCTGATAAGAGTACACCAGACACATGCATCACAAACATATGCGCGTGGTATGATGCTCTCACACCAAGATAAACAGTGCATGACCTAGCAGGTTGGCCCCAATTATAATTTTATTCAGGCCGAGTTGCCCATCCCGGTCAAAAGATCACTGAATAAGGGTTGTTTCGGGATGTTCAACAAAACACCCATGCTTCCAGATACGAATTGTCCAAAGCCCCCAAATTCCTCTCAACACATGGTATGATGTTCCTTTCTTCTTATGATTATTACTGTTATTACTAATGTTATTATTTTTATAATGTAAGATTCATACATACAGAACGCGAAAAAAATAGATTAAAATACAAAGTGTTTCTCCATAATTGTATATCTGAGTAACTACATGTCTGTGGCAAACGAAATTAAATAGGCTTCATGTTGAATAACTGTCAGAAGAAATGAATGAAATCCGATCAAAAGAGTCAGAGGGACGTAGATTGTATTACCGATTTCACAACGCTTCACAAATGTTCAATATCTGCAATGCCTGTGACAAGACACACGTCAAGTCGGTAGTTCAGTACCTGTCAAAGACGCTGTAGAGTATCTCGTGTAGCATTCACTGGCACCTCAGTGATTGTACACTTCCTTTCCTCTTGGCTTGTAGGAAGAGTGGTGGGGTATAAACCAGCCCTTTCATATAGCCCCATAGAGAAAAAAATCACAAGGTGTTCAGTCAAGTGAACGTAGTCGCCATTTCAACAGCACTATGCCACCATTACAGGCTCACCCGTTAAAAACTTCGTTTTTAAACATTTTGTTAAAATTTCAGTTGATTTGAGCGAGAATTTGCTATGTTAATAGATTAATAGATTCCCGAATGATGTCAATTTGAACGGGACACCCTTTATACTTAATAACAAGTACTGGTAAAATTATGAAGCCTCATACCATGCTATTCATACATGTATACATTTATGCGGATACCCTGCAAAAGACAAACATAATCATGTACATATATGTAATGTGGTTCGAAGCGGAATATCACTGAAATGGTTGTATGGTAACCAATACCAAATTTATGCTATATCGATTCCTTCTATAATGTAACTCTATATAACATTTACACATTGAGTACAACGTAGGATTCCTATACCAGGTGGCTATTAATTTTATAACTATCGAATGTCAATTTCCAAATAACCAGATGGCCTAATTGTGTATGACATAAGGAATACATCTAGATATTAACCAATCCACATTTACGTCAAACACACACACACATGCACACGCATATACACATATATGCGCAGGAGTGGTTGTGTGGTAAGTAGCTTGTTTAACAACCAAATGGTTCCGGGTTCAGTCCCACTGCATGGGACCTTGGGTAAGTGTTTTCTACTATAGCCTCGGGCCTTTTGAGTGGATTTCGTAGACGGAAACTGAAAGGAGCCCATTGTATATATGTATATATATATGTATGTGTGTGTGTATGTTTGTATGTCTGTGCTTGTCCCCCCAACATCGCTTAACAACCGATGATGGTGTGTATACGTTCCCGTAACTTAGCAGATCGGGTTAAGTGACCAATAGAATAAGTACAAAGAATAAGTCCTGGGTTCGATTTGCTCGTCTAAAGGCGGTGCTCCCGCATGTCCGCACCCAAATGAGTGAAACAAGTAAAAAATATTGTAGTATATATGTATGTATGTATGTATGTATGTATGTATGTATGTGTGTGTGTATGTATGTATGTATGTATGTATGTATAGATAGATAGATAGATAGATTAGCATTTGCAATCGAAGGAAATAGAAAATATGCGTAATGCATAGAACATCCATAATTTATTTGCTGAAATATCTATAGATGTAGGAATTGTAGCTGATATACACATGCATACAGACACACTAACGCACGTGCATACACACTCACATGCACACATATGTATGGATGCAAATACCTGTCAGTCTATCTGTCTGTACGCATGCATGCATGTATGTATGTATTTATGTATGTATGGGCATGTGTGTTTGTGAATATGTAAGGACATGTACATAAATAGATAGAATAGTGTGATAGATGCAGATGAAGATAAATCTGTCTTACATATATAATTTGTTTATTATCGACGTTTCTATATTCTGTGTTCAAAGTTTCTTTTTAATTTGCTATTGATTTGGGAGTAGAATTATTTATCTAACATACTTTAGTAACAATACATATTTATATGAATCTGGAAAAATGAAATTCGGCACGGATCGAAAATTATTTCTAGTCAACATACTGAAGTAAATATTTACATACAGTAATTATATATTTTTATTGAAAAACATCCTTTTATTCTATAAAACATTACATACACATCAATAATATTTCACTAAGTAAACGGAAATCATGTAGAGAAAACCATCTTCACACTTCACAGGCCAATCTTTTAATTGCTATGCCTTTTTTCTAATGAACATAAAATATTCATTAGAAATTATTCCACTGAAACATTTCCAAGTTTATTATGCTACATATATATATATATATATATATATATATATATATATATATATATATATATATATATATATATATATATATATATAGATAGATAGATAGATAGATAGATGGATAGACAGATACGTATATACATAGGTTTATGTATGCATGTGTTTGTGTGTGTTATTGTAAGGACTTGATCTAGGGCGTCAAGCGTTTCAAAAACAGCCGATAACCACGTGAGCTGATGTGATGATAGTGATACTGAACAACTCTATTAGGGTTGGTACGTACACACACACACACACACACACACACACACACACACGTATACATACGTACAACGACCACCATCATCACCAGCAACAACAACAGCAGCAGTTAGTGGACTGGCAGTATTATTAGTACGCCAGGCACAATGCTTAGCAACGTTCGTCCCTCTTCACGTGTTCTGATTTCAAATTTCACCAACGTCGACTTTACCTTTCATACTCAATGTTTGTTTTTGTTTTTTTGTTTTTTTTTGAGCTCATGTGACTTCGTAGGCTTCTTACTGCAACCTAACTCCTCAAGCTCTGCTGAATGAAGAAATGCAGGAATTGCAAGATGGTTACTGAAAACCGGATTGCTACTGGTCAGAACGTTCACAGTTTATTATTTATTTCAAGTGAGATCGACATTCTTCTGCAACAAAAGCATTAAAACCAAAATGTTCGTGGACCGCGTGACTGGGAGACATCTGGTGACGTCTTGCTCTCTGGCCAGTTTTTGTAGGATCTTACACGACATTAGACACGTGGCCAATGTGTGTGTGTGTGGTGGGTGGTGGTGGTGTTTATGCATAACTGCAGTATGAATGTGTTGATGTGGGTATCTGATACCTATGTGCGTGTGTGTATCTTCTGTGCGTATGAGAGTGGAGAACGAGTGTGAGTCAACTGACGTGTAGGTGAGAGATAATGACGGCAACAAATGCCTTTGTGCGTGTTTAATGGAATGTGTGCGGGAGTGTATCAGCGATATGCGAGTACACGTAGACGTGAATATGTGAGTGTATGAGTCAGCTGTGTGTGTCTGCTGCCTGGGTGTCACTTGCATGAATGCATGTTTGCAAATAGACGTGCAATAATGACTATTGCATACGCATGTGTTCGCCTACGTATTTAAGTGCATGTATAGATATGTCTGAGCTAATGAATGATGGGTGAACTTAAGTCTGTACATTCTTGACTTTGTGTTTTACCTGGAATATCCATCTTACTACTAATACCAACATGTGACACGCCTTGACCAACCGAAATCCAGTTTCTCGTAGCCGTCTGAGACTTCATGTGGAGGCGCATGGCTTAGTGGTTAGGGTGTCAGCATCATAATCGTGAGATTGTGGTTTCGATTCCTAGACCGGGCAACGCATTGTGTTCTTGAGCAAAACACTTCAGGACTTAAAGAACCGGAAGCTAACTGTCTAAGCATTGCGTCAGATGCAAGAATTAATTTACCCGCTCACCGACTTAAATTACCAATTATATGTATGCATATATATATATATATATATATATATATATATATATATATATATATATATATATACACCCACATGTAGTCATATATATATATATATATATATATATATATATATATATATATATATATATATATATATATATATATATATATATATATATACACTCACACACATAAAATACAAATACATGCATTCATACATCCTACATGAAACTTCGTCTGTTGACTCCATCGATGATCTAGTAATTGCCAGCACATAGATGAGTATGATAAGCAAGCAAGAAAATATAAATCTTTAAAATACAGAGAGAATGAAAGAGTAAAAGAGCGAGAGAATAAATGAGTGAAAGAATGAATTAGTGAAAGAACGAAAAGGAAGAAAGGGAGAATGAATGAGTTTAAAAACAAAAAGAAAGAAACAAAGACATTGAGAGAGATATCTAAACTGTTCATGATTGTAAAATAATGATTAATGAAGTTAATGACTTAGATGATACGGCAATCCAAAAAAGCGAACCCACTAAGGGACTAGTAACTCTCAACTGCTCCCCTGATAGTGTATTTTGCAAGCTTCTAAAGCTAAGAAATTAGCCGTATTTAATTGTCCGAAATGTAATAATCCGATAGCTTCAATGATAGGCCATTGCCCTGAAGATTCAAACATCAGTAATCTTTGCAGCCTTGAAGTACTTCAAAAAGAATTGCTGTCAAGCTAGGCTGATAATCATAATTTCCGCGTGCTTGATAATACATAAAGTTCTGTATTATATTGTCGCAGATGTGCGAAATATAGAGCTACAGCAGTGTAACACTAGTTTGTGGGGCTTTTAAGTGTTTATTACACAGTTGAAGCCTCAAGAGAAATATATATTTACTAGCGTTAAGATTATTGATCTTTATGAGGAAAAGATGCTCTCCCAACGGACTCATTTTCTTATTCTCACACCACACAGTATGACAAATGCCAAGATGAGATCAACATAAGGGCAGGCGCGGATGTACGGTAAGTAGTTTGCTTCCCAACAAGATAGTTCTGGGTTCAGTCCCACTGCGTGTTTTTACGACAGACTCGGGCCTAGCCGAAACCCATCTTGTGTGTGTGTGTGTGTGTGTGTGTGTGTGTGTGTGTGTGTGTGTGTGTGTGTGTGTGTGTGTGTGTATTGATGTTTGTGTCTTTATATCTGTGTTTGTCCCCACCACTGCTTGACAACAGTTGTCATTGTATTTGCGTCCTCATAATCTTGCGGTTCGGTAAAAGAGTGGAATAGTATAAGTACCAGGCTTCGATAAAAATAGATACCTGTGTAGGTAGCTGTGAGACTAAAATTCTCGTTGGCGGTGCCAAAGCATGGTCGAAATCCGATCACGGAAATGAATAAAAGATAAAGGATAAAACTGATCTTGTATTAGAAAGCATGATGCACACACACACACACACACACACGCACACACACACACACATGCACATACACACTTGAACTCGTGCACACATACACACAAATACCCGCACATACACGCACGTCTATACATTCATTAATATATATTGGGATATAGTTAATCGAATTAAGTATGTTGTATATTCGTGACAAACTATCTTAAGATACTCACTATATTGTCAATCTATGCAAACAAAACAACATATTGAAATCACGTGTTTCCATTGACTTCTAAATATGATACATTTGTCGAAAATATAAATGTTTAACTAATATTACTTGGTGCCTTAACATTCTTTGTTACACTGTTACTTGACACAGGAATAGAAACGATGTCGGAAAAAGCAAACGAAGCAATATTCTATAAAATAAACGCAATTTTGTTATCCAATAAAATATATATACATTCTAAATTTGAATTCACAGAAAACAGGAATCAAATGAGTTGAATGTGGTGTAAACTTGACTTAAATGAAAATTATCTAGTAAAATAAACATAGATTTAAATTATATTCTTTATTTGAATTTAATTAAATCAAATATGTAACTTATGTTCCACAAACTCTCCAAATATTAACTGACATTTTGCTAGAGGCTATGAAAATGAACAATAACGCACAGACTCACTCTACACATAACCATACTCACACACACACAAGCATACACTAATGTACACGCTGACACACACCCATATATGTATGTGTTTCTGTATATGTGTACATTATATTATATCACAGAGAATATATTCTTGGAAATAACATGGTTTCAGTATTTATTTGCAGATAACGCTTCTAATTACAAATACAATATAGAATGGCATACGCGTAATCTGAAAATTGAGGTAACTGCAGTGGTAATGAACGGTCGAATAAAAGAATCATTTGTTTTATCAACCCCCAAACGCATGATAGCAATCCGTGGGACCTTATAGTAGTTATATATTACATGATCTTTCCTAAGTTCTGTTTATTCCGTAATGCACTGCCACTTAGGCATAATATAGAAATATATCTCTTCCTAACTCATTCTCCCCTTCTCTTCTGTTCTTCTTCCTTCTTTCTCTCTTTCAAAATCTCTCCTATATTCTGTTCCCCTTTCTGTCTTACTCTCTTTCCCTTTATGTGCTATGATTGCAGTCGTTTGAAATAATGGCTCCTAGTGTGATCATGTCTACAGAATAACCTGTCCTGTTGTTTGAGCAGCATTACTGAAGCTAGCTGATAAAATCTCCTGTCTCCTCTGGTTACTTCCATTCCCTTTCCCGTTCGTAACATGCTGACGAACGGGAAAATGATTAGATGGGGCGAAAAAACAGAGAAGAAAAAAGAAAGGTAAAAAGAATACCTGTATTAAAATATATATTGATGAGAGGAATGTGGAAATGCAGATACGAACCGGGGACCAAGCACACATTTAACATTAACTACTGCGTACTATACATAATATTAATCGTTCCCCCATTTTAAAGATACAAATTAACATTCCTAATATGTTAAGAATAATTCTGTATGTACAAGATGAGTGAGACATCGAATAGAAAGTACACCTTAGTCCAGTATGAGTGAATTTAGAAATGATATGAGATTGTTGCGCTACAATTCATTGGTCAGTCATTAGTCGTCACCACTTATTTGGCGAAAATATATAATGGGAGAGATAAAGACAATGAAAGAGTGCTCAATCTTTTGAAAATTACTGTGTTGCACAACGATGAAATGACTGGAATAACAGGTAAAGAGCATGACGAAATACCTTGAAGTATTTAAGTATTTCACTGGACACGATGAGTTGCAAAACTCTAGTTACAGCTTATTTCCGAGGTCGATACCAGAGAAGAAATGTGGTTGACTAGATTGCTGGTAACCCACCTCTTATTTCCTGGCATAACATACAAGTTAAAAATGAATATCAATTCTCTCACCAAATTTATTTCAATTTTCCGTTATTCAGTAATAAGGATGAATTTAATATTTGGTATCATTTATTTCAAATGGAATGCATAATCACATTGACAAGAATAATATAATATCTGTTAATTATGAATGTGGTCATTTAATATAATAATTATCATATATGAAGGGTTTGTATAATTTAAATTACAACTTAATTAACATCTAACAATTACCGGTCATCTATATATACTGCCTCACTCTAGAGTTGGACTGATCTCAGACACAGAAACAACAACTAAAAAGAATAGCAATACTAATTCATAAAGCCTACAATTGCGTCTATTCTCAATCATTTATGAAATGCAGGAGATCCATATCCTGAAGTTTATAGAACATTAGCTATCTTCCTATATTTCAATCTATGGTAACATTGCCATGACCAATAGCGTTTTATTTTTTGATAGACTACCTAGCGTATAAGAGAAATATCATATAATTTAGCTATATCTTAGATGTGAAACTATGAATATATATTTATACATACATACATACCTGTACATACACATACATACATGTACATACATGTACATACATACATGTACATACATACATATATGCATACACATGCATATATATATATATATATATATATATATATATATATATATATATATATATATATATATATATATATAACTATTAATATCGTCTGAAATCGGAAATATAACTGATAAACGCCAATGCAATAGGTTCCTAGACAACAAGTTATTCTAATACTAGAATAAACCATTTGAAATTTAATATGAAAATAAACTTTGCTCAATGATTTGATATCCTTCTATATGACAATAGTTTAATATATTCCAGTTCAATATTAAGAGATTTGAAATAAATATTGATAGAGATACAAATCAGTCATAAAATCAATATGCATATCAGTAAGACATTTAGAATGCGTTTATAATTCAGATATAGTTAAATGTATACACTAAGAGACGAGACATTTTGTAGACACGTTTTGTTTGCTAATAACTCGAGAATAAGAAGACTTTTGTTGTATTTAAAAAAAATAAAATATGAGAAATGAATTATCCGTATTAATTTTGTCTATGTTGACTTTCAATTTCTGAAGTTTAAAACATTAAAATAGCGTCAATAGAATATACACAATTCTATAAAATATTTGCATATCGCCTGGCCTAAGTAATTAATTAACGCAATGTATAAGGTAGGGATTTCACAGGTTCAAATTCTCGTACTAAATATTTAGATATTTTTGGACTCTTCAACTATCAGTAATGCCTATTTGATTTCATCACAATAGTATAAACTTCGTAATGTATGCATGTACACATACGCACACAAGCACACACACAAAAACAATCACACACACATATCTGACGCATGCACATATCTGATATTTGATATTTTTATAAAGTATTTACCACATTTACAGTGCATATTTTAAAACATTACATCCCCGTTTTTGCTCAGCTCATTTCAATCTACGATAATCAAGCAGAGTTTTTCTGCATGGTATGTTTTAGCAGCCGGAATGGAAGGTTAGGTTTATTTTTCATCTAAATGCTATAAATTACTATAAATTACTATAAATGCTATAAATTACTACTGATAATAATATAACGGAAACATTTTAGAGTTCTCACTTACTGAGACGTAATGCATGCATAAATATTGTTAATGTACATACTAAACGCAAGGTTTATAAACCGGAAATAAAAATATTATTGTTCAGAGCCCGTAATATACAATTATAAAAGCAACAAAATCAAAATTTGACATAAAATTTGTTATGTTGCTTTACATCTCTGATGTTTTCAACTACTTTACATTTCATACCATTGACTGTTCAATAAAAGAGAGGTCCTACTATTCTCAGAACATTTTCTATTTTAAGTACAAATGAAACAGATGCAGAATTAATTATCTGCGAAAGCCATGATTTGCAACACATGACCTACCTTTGACATCTTAATAGTGAACCATACCAAGTGTGGTAATTGTTATTCTGAGCTGTTATCTGATGCCAAATCATTGAAGAACTTGTGACGTACAATAAGATTATGAATCATCAGGTATCCACTCATGTATAAAAGTATTCCATCGAATAAATTACATTGTCGTTGTTATAATTATTAAATCGATGCTCATATCAGACATTCTTATTGAAATTTGTAGAAATATTTAACACTGACATTTGGTTTCTGTATTAAGTAAACACATATTTGAAATCAGTGTTCTATTTTCTAAAGTTCATGACATTTCTTTTATGATTCTTAGAAAAGTTAACTAATTTTTCAAAAAGTTCAAAATTTTGATTACACTCAAGACAAGTTACACCTTACAAACGTATATACATATATACTTTCACACACACACGGGGGCGCGCGCGCACACACACATATGTATATGTATGTATGATGTATGTATTTATAAATCTTAATAAATCTTGGAAATACAAGCACACATAAACACGCTCACTCATACACATATATATGCATATACATATATATACATTTATATACATTTAATTATTGCGTATTTGACACGATACCTCGAGGTATATTTTATATATATGGACCTTCCTAATGACTAGCTTGGGATTTTAGAAAGGTAGTAGTAATTTATCACATGATCTATTGTGTTATACGTCTTGCGTTAGACGTTATGTACTCTGAAAGGTAATTAAATTACTTGTTACTATAAAGTGAAACTATATGCAATGCAACATTTTGTACAATAAACAAGTCTGGAATACGTTTAATATCTCAAAAAAAATTTGCATTACGAAAAAATCATAGAAACTGCCGGGGAAACACTTATTCGATTTCCAGTTACTTCTGGGTTTTAATATTTTATTCATAAATGCGTTATGTTTTCTCACTACAGTGTATATCTTTGAAGGTTCGTAGTCGTAAAATAACACAATAACTACATTTTCCAAGCTACATCCGAAGAATTCAATTATGTTTGATATTATTATGTGGGATGTTGTTGTACAGCTTCTTTGTTCTGGATATTGCAAAAAAGAAAAAAAAAACGTCTTAACATCTATTTGAATTGTGAATGTGTTGGTGTTAAAAGTAAATTTCTGTAATTACGAAGAACATAAAATGAATATCAATTTGTGATAAAAATCATGTATAGAATATGACATTGTCCGTTAACGAAAGACACATGTGATTAAAGTATTGCTTAAAAAAACAATAAGATGCTCATACACTCTGAGATAAACATTTATGCACGCACATACCTCTGTGTATCTTGTTATGTGTATATGTGTATATATATATATATATATATATATATATATATATATATAATTTATGCATATTTATATATAATACCATATATAAAGATATGTGTATGTGTATATATATATATATACATATATATATATATATATATATATATATATATATATATATATATATATATATATATATATATATATATATATATGAACACACGCACACACACACACATGTACGTGAGGTTCCCGATGAATGAAAGAATGATATTCTTAAGCATCTATGATGCGATCGAAAAGGTCGATTTTCTGAATATCATTGCAAACATAATCAATAGCATCCACAAAATGTCAGAAAGATATGACCTTTTCTATGTGGCATGATGTTCCTTGTAATTCAAACCACGATGTCATCCTTAGAAAAGACTGCCTTGAACAAATCTGAAAACGATATTTTTTGCAGTAACATATCTCACAGGACAATATCGTGGATTATTTTTCTCTTCGAAGAATATTAGGAAACAAATTTAAAACTTAGTTTCATTTGTCCCTGCCAATGTTCTTTTCATTGTTAGTTGAGACCTTTTTATCTAATGCTTATAAAATAACGTGAAATCTTACAGTGTTAATCTCATAAACATCTAAGGAGCGTATATTTCGATGTGTATTAAGGTGATATAACGATAATCACAGTATAATTACCGAGCAATTTCTGTTGAACGTGGAAAAGAATATTATTTATAAATGTATGTGCAATTTTTTAAAGTTTGCGTAGAATTGGTACTATATTATATTAAGGTTTGCATAGAATTGGGTTTTATAGTATATTATTTTTAAATTTGCATAAAATTGCTATCATATTTATGCATTTTGTGCTAAAATCATAAAAATAGTATATGCTCTTTTTATACAGACATTTGGAATATATTTTCAGTGTTCTTAACTTATTTCAAATATCAGGTTAGTGATTCTATTTGTAAAAGTTTTAATTTACAAACAGTTTACCTAATGAACTACATAAATAACAAAAATGTTAAGTCTGTAATTGCTTATATAAGACTATGAGGTTCGCATTAGCTCAGTATAATATAAAATCTCGTGAGAATATCGAAAAAGTGACATTAAAAAAAAAACATAGAAAACGCATAATTTGGAGGAAGGGAGACTATATTTCAAAAACATAATATTTATAGCTGTATCATTTGCAAAGGTCCGATACGTAAAACATTTTTAAAAAGAAATACTTACTCTGTATCACGTGATAGAGACCAGAAATATTAAGATATTGAATTTTTTACAAATGTGTCTGATATTGTGTATCAGAGATATTATCTTTCTAGAATTGAAGAAGATTTGAGTGAATTTAATTGGTTCGTATGAAAGTATTTATATACTCATTGATGTGTGAGCTATTCTGTTTTGCCATACAACCAATTATATATATGGAACCATATTAAAATATTCATTTAAATTGTTACTAATTTGATACATTTCATCGAACGTTTACGCATATTTTTAGCTGACAAAATCCTTTTCTATTTGTTTATTTCCTGTTAACAAGAAACAATTTGAAAAAAGATTCTTTTAAAATATATCTTTGAAATTAAGAAAAATTATGCTGAGTGTAGTGAACCAAACACTAACGTTCGGATAATTCCTTCTGATGACTGATTTTGACCGTAATCGGAAATTATATGATTTTCTTCATTATGTCAAATTCTTCCAAACATGTGTTACATTAATTGATAGAATCATGTCAATAAAACTCTCGACTGGAAATCCAGTGCATTGTTATTTTTTCTTCTGTTGCATTTCCGCAACACATAAATTACAATTTAATTAAATTGAGGCAAGAAAGGAGCACATGCTACATAAATTAAGTTATTATGTGTTCTAGCATAGAAGAATCGATTTCAGACATAGTTTCTATGAATAACATTAACACTATGAATCTGGAACTTTCATTGTTTTATATTAAAACACATTCTCAGTGTCCCCGTATTGTTTCAAACTAATTTTCTGATGTCCAAAAATATATCAGCCACAGTGTTAAAACCAAATCGACTATATTACACTTTACATTCATACATTACTATTCATCTAATATCTGGTCTAATTACAATATAGTTTCAAAGAATCTAATGATCATTCGAGGCAACTAATTACACTTGTGTCGTATTTTATAATGAGCATTTAGAGATAGTCACAAACACACGACAGGCATATATGCAGTGAGAAACACATACACACATATGTTTGCGTATACGTGTATATGTGTATATGTTTAAGCATATATTTACGCAACGCAAGTTAATATTTGTGCGTACATATGTGTGTACGAACGTATGTGTGTATTTATATTGTTGTTGTTGGCACTTCGTCGCTTACGACGTCGAGGGTTCCAGTTGATCCGATCAACGGAACAGCCTGCTTGTGAAATTAACGTGCAAGTGGCTGAACACTCCACAGGCACGTGTACCCTTAACGTAGTGCTCGGGGATATTCAGCGTGACACAGAGTGTGACAAGGCTGGCCCCTTTGAAATACAGGCATAACAGAAACAGGAAGTAAGAGTGAGAGAAAGTTGTGGTGAAAGAGTACAGCAGGGTTCACCACCATCCCCTGCCGGAACCTCGTGGGGCTTTAGGTGTTTTCGCTCAATAAACACTTACAACGCCGGGTCTGAGAATCGAAACCGCGATCGTATGACCGCGAGTCCGCTGCCCTAACCACTAGGCCATTGCGCCTCCGTATTTATATATTCATTTCTAAATATACATAATTATAAATATACATGCATATATGTATATTTATACTTCATTTCTTTTTAGAAAATATTTACAATGAATTGTTTTAAATCATTCGATTACAATTGCTAGATCCTATACTTTTGCATAAGGTGATATTTATAAAGCCACAAACGTGCAAACATAGGTATGTGGTTAAGAAAATAGATTTCAATAACATGCTTTTAGTTCGAATCCTACTGTGTGAGGTTTTACTGAAATTCTTCAACGCGGTGCACCAGCATTGTAGCAGTCCACTGACCAAAGCAAACAGATGTTAAAAGATTTGAGTGAGTTGGTAGACGGTAGCGTGGGGAACACAACACACATGACTTTTCCGTCTATCTGTACTTGTGTTTGACGCTTGTCTGCCTGTGCGTGTGCCTATCTGCCTGTCTGCATTCTGCCTCTCTCTCCTCTCTCTCTCTTTTTCTCTATATGTATGTGTGTGTTGTGTTGTGTGGGTTAAATACAATTAGATAACAAAGCGAAGACAGTGTGATATTTCCAGGACATTTATAAAGAGAAAGATAGTCTTAAAACTGTTTCAGGATATTAAAGATATCCCATAATCAGAGATGATATGAGAGAGTTTCAATAAAAAGGAATAGTAGAGTTCATTATATAAAAAGTTATTTTGGGTTAGGGTTAGAGTTAGGGTTAGAGATAAAAATATATGTAGGATGTGAGAGTTGTCAAATAATCCAAGGAATGTGTTGTGTTGAATGGGTAAAGACGTTTCCTGTCCACACACACACACACACACACACACACACACACACACACACACATACACACACACACACACATTCACACACACATATATATATACAGAGAAAGGGAGAGAGAAGACAGAGGGGAGTGAGAAGACAGAGAGGAGAGAGAAAGATACAAACATTCACACGCACAGAATGATAGGCAAAGAGACACAATCACATTTGTTATTTCAAATGGATCTTGTAGTGAAAATGAAATTTTGAGAATATACTGGTAGGAGGAAGTAGATAGAGAGAAGAGAATAGATAAGTATGTTAGAAGTAAGAAAAATGGTATTGGTCAAACCTATTAGGGGAGGAAAGAGGAAAGAGAAAGTGAAAAGAAAAAAAGGAGTTATAGATGGTGGTAAATGTAGGAGATGTTTGCGAATTGTTGTATTACTCTTGAATAATGTCCTGACGTCATATGGGCCGCATATCTTTTGTATCCTTTCGGAATAAAACGACCATTAGAAGAAAATATGACTTAAGACTGCATGTACTCCATCACATGCAGCTGCGGTAGGTTATAAAAAGGCGAAACATGTCACTCCCTCTAAATATGGGTAGAAGAACATTGCAAAGTTGTGACACGTGGATATATTGATAAATCGGGTATAGTTGATCATGTATGGAAAAATGGAGACCACCTTCCCCTGTGGCATGAAGTTAAAATAATAGACAGAGAACACCACTAGAAAATACGAAAACTAAAAGAAGTAGCACACATGCTAGGACACAACAACCTCCTTTGCAGATATGAGTAACATATGGGAACCGGTATTAAGGAAGGATAGGAAAATATAAGATATATATGCCCTAAAATTCACTCCATAATTGCCAACGGGCATATGGCGTAGTGGTTAAGAGCGCGGGCTACTAAACCCCAATATTCCAAGTTCGATTCCAAGCAGTGACTTGAATAATAATAATAATAATAACGATAATAATGGAAATTATAATAATACTGATAATAATGATAATAATAATGATAATAATTTCCGTTATAGGCACAAGGACTGAAATTTTGGGGGAGGCGTTAATAATAATAATAATAATAATAAAATCGAAAAATAACTTAGGAATGAGAATCGAAGACACCTGATGAAGTCTGGAGGGTATATCAGCCATAACATTGTGTTAACAACAAACAAGATGAGGACAAATATCCGTCAAATGTAAATAATGTAAACAATGTACATCATTCCTCATCTCTTAAGTATAGAACTGCCTTGGCCTTATCCCATTTTATTTAACATATACAAGATCACACAAGACCCGCCTCAGACTATTCGACAAGGAGTCTAAGCGCAGTCCTTCGTAGCACTTAAAATTTCCATTTGGACATTCAATATAAAATTGAAGAAACTTGAGTCATTCGCTATAATTCTTTCGATGCAACGTAGTTTTCCATGAGTACAAGTTCTTGATTATGCAACTGTCTGTTTGCATAATGAAATCTAGTTGTATTTCCTTGGGTGATATATGTGTGTTCTCTCCGTTACTTTAGAATCTTCTACTCTGTTTGTCGTGGTTTGAATTTATCAGCGGTTCGCATATACATCGTGTGTGCCGCATTAACACGTTTGTCGAGCCGATATATATGGCATATATAGAAGCCCGAAAAACACGCTCTCGCGGCATGCAAAATGTTTTTGTGAGCCGCTAATAAATTCAAAGTACGACAAACGTGCTATGTAGAAGATTTTAGACTACAGGAGACAACATTGATATATTGTAGCGAATAATGAAAAAAAAAAGTCCAACCGTACTCGTTCTTCCTGGCTCCAATTTCTTCAATTATATATATATTTATTCTGACCGATGCATCTCGTTGAACCGTTAATCCTCAAACATTGTTTTCACTCCCCGTTTTTTTTTCCCTCTCAATCGTTTCTATTGAAGAGCATACGCTCGAATGTCACCAATTTCTCCATTCTTCCTGTGGGTTAACCTAATTCCTCTGCTTGTTTTTCCTCCATCTGTCTTCTGACTCAAATCTTCTCGCCCGGGAAAGGATAAACAGTGAAGTCACTACTCACTACACTGATCAGGTTAGTAATGATTTACAACTTTTATGCACAACCCTCAAATCAATGTACATTAACAAACCTAACAATGAACAACAACCTCCTCTACACGATACTGTCGACGAATTCATTTTAAAACAAGAACAAATTAGTAAAGATTTAAACACTCTGTGTATTTCTCAAAATACAATGTTTATATACCAAAAAGATTTCATAACATTTTTCTGACATAATTTAAATATATACTTTAACCATGTAACACAAGCCTTCTGTAGTTTTTTCACTCTTATTATCTTTTATATATATATATATATATATATATATATATATATATATATATGTATTTTTATATAGCATATATATATATAGGGCAAATACGAAGATGGACCGGATAATCAATCGATGAACATCACCCTGTAGATATTCATTTTAACTATTTATTAATTGATTACAATCACATGGATAAGTAATCGATATAAACAAATGAAATAACCAAAATAAACAAGTAAATAAATAGATAAATAACTAAATACATAAATATTTTTCATTTTTATTTATTTATTTACTTGTTTATTTGCTTATTTGATTTGCTTATTTTGATCACTTATGCGTATGATTGCAATCAATTAATATATAGTTATAAATAAATGTCTACAGGCTGATGTTTGTCGATTGATTTTCATCTCCATTTTCTTCTTGGCCTCATAAATTCTGGGTATAGTTCTTTTTTACCTCCATCCATACCTAGTATTCAACTGCTATGCTGCCCTACAATAGTAAGCATTTCGATATAAATAAGTAGGTATACACCCAGTAGTATATTGGATATTTAGTATCACTTAGATGGTTGTTTAACCTCTAACTCATACACACACACACACACACACACACATATACATACATACATATATACAGGGTGCGATGGGTAAATTGTCGACATTTAGTATTTTTGATTACACGCATGAGCATTGTTTACTTTTGATTTGGTCGGTTACACAGTATAATAGGGCCGGTTGGACGCAATTTCTCTGCCAGAAATTTGGCAACGGCATAGTGTACTGCTTGACATTCGCATCGGAAGTTCGAATACGAACATTTCAGAGTGCTTCGATGTCAAGTTGAGGACAGTACAATCTGAGGGTGTATACTGAGTGTTATAAAAATCAAACATCTAGTCACCTTCATGGTGTTTGGTGTGATCACTTGAGACGGCAACGTTATGCCTCCATTCATCTACCCACACGGCATCAGACTCAAAGCTGAGGCCTACATCAAGTGCCTTGAGGAGGTAGTGCTATCCTGGGTCAATAGGATGAATGCTAGAAGATCCTATGTCTGGCAACAAGACTCCGTACCATTCTCCACAAGCCGGAGAACACAGTCATGGCTGTCCGTAGAATTTCTGCGACTACATCGCCCCAAACATCTGGCCACCTAACTCCCTATACTGTAATCCCCTTGATTATTATGTATGGGGCGCAGTTGAGAGAGAGACCAACAAAACTCCTTGTAAAGCGAAAGATGAACTGAAGGCAAAGATTATGGCTGCATTCACGAACTTAAACAAGGAGACCATCCAGAAACCCTCCAGGAGATTCCGAAGTTGTGGGGAGGTCGTGGTTGAAGGAAACGCCGATTTTACTGAATAAATTTACTCTTTATTATTTCAAGATATTTTTATGTAATTTTGGTAAATGTATCTGCTAAAATGAGATGTCAATGTTATTTTCATTTTTGCATAATGTAGCCGACAGTTTCTTCACGGCACCCTGTATATAAGCGTGTGTGTATGTGTTTGTCCCACCATCACTTGGCAGCTGGTGTTGGTTTGTTTACGTCATCCTACCTAGGCGATTCCGCAAACGGACCGATAAAATCTCTATTCGATACTTCGCTGGTACGGCGGAGTGACGCTACTAGACGCTGTCTCATATGGCTACAGTACAATAACTGAATCAAATAAACTTGTAAAACTGTATAACAGAATATGTATTAACGAGTGAAACCGTTAGCTTAAATGTATACTTAATATTGCTTTCTCCAAACACCACATAATTGTAAAAGTATATTTATCTCTTCTTTGATTTTTGTTATATTTATTTAACGTAAATATATTATATTAAATGTATTTTACTTAACTTTAGTAACTAAATATAAACTACTTGAAATACGTAAACTGCTAAAAGAAATCGCTGAAACCAATTTTCCTTACATGTGTTTTAATTCGCTGCCTATTTATTCTTGTAGACATACTGCATCTCTAAACAATTTTTTTTCTATATAACCGTACATTAAAATGCAAACAAAGCAATACTTTAAATAGCTAAAGATTAGATCAATATCCTAAAAATATAATCCAGAGAGTATATCAAAAATAGAGATTAATATTCTATAAAATCAATAATGCAACTGTTCACCATCATTACACGAAGAAAATTACTAGTTTTCTTGTTTTAAATGTTACCAGTCAGAATAAGTGGGATCTAAAACACCATGCATTTTTGTCATTTAACAACCTGTTGTGTTTTGCAACGCTGCCATTTATCTCGACATGCTTTATAATATGTTCTGCCATTTATAATAAGTGCAGTAGATAAAGGAATACAGAAATAAAATGGACACTGATCATTGAAAAAATATTCAAGCCAGTTATCAGGTCGTCCAAAATGTATGTCTGTGTACAGTTTGAAGCTCTTCAACTCGATTGCCAATTGATTTCCAGTAAGGTATAACAGTGAATATGTAATCGAAATAAATTTATAGAAAATATGTACATTTCGAGCAAGGCCAAAGAATAAGTTGAATGAACTGATAAGCAAATATATAGAATGGAGGTAAAACCAACTCTGTAAAGAAAGATAAGTTTGTAGTTGAAATAATATATTATATATGTTTACTGTAAAATAAAATCTCTTTAAAGTTAAGATATTAGAAAAAAAAAAAACTATTATTACAAGTTATTACTTTTGTACCAGTCAATATTTGACTTTCGATTATTAATATAGACAATAATACACGATATAATATACAGGCATATACTACGCACGTATACACGCACTAACCAACTTCCAAAACATATGCATACATATATCTGTGTATGTGTAAATAAACGCGTATATACTTACACTCATAGAAACTAAAGAAGAAAGCGACGGAAAGAGAGTATGTGTGCGTGTTCTCTGTATTCCAGCATGTGTCTGAATGTATAAAGAATAAACAAAATCATTACCAGATAAAAGATACTTCCAAACATCACAGGCAAAAGCACATCACTGACACCAAAGGAACTTCTATTATAAATATGATTTTCTTTGTTTTTAGATGTTCTTCTCCTGCTTGTGTTTCTTCTTCTTCTTCTTCTTCTTCTTCTTCTTCTTCTTCTTCTTCTTCTTCTTCTTCTTCTTCTTCTTCTTCTTCTTCTTCTTCTTCTTCTTCTTCTTCTTCTTCTTCTTCTTCTTCTTCTTCTTCTTCTTCTTCCGACTTTTGTTATTGCTGATGTTCGTGTTAATGTCGATTCAGTGTTTCCATTATATACAGACAATTGTAAAACTGCTGACTTGGCGCGTTGGTAACTTCACAAAATAATTTTAACTTGATGTGCATTTCTTAGATACATATATATATTTTTTTCTTTTACACATGTTGACTTAACCTATTATTAGAGGTAGAGAATGTAGCTGCATATGGCTTAATTTATTTTCAATGTGTACTATAAGTGATATTTATTTATATTATTTCAATTTTTTATTCATATGATTTCTTGCATACTACGCTAGAAATTCTATACCTTTTGATTAATTCTAGATATCATAAATTATTTGCAATTTAACCGTCATTCTCTCATCATTTTCCCTCTACCCTTAGCAACTACTTTATTTTTAATATAATTTTTTAAATAATCAAAGTAAGAAATAAACATTCCGCCAGCCGAATGAAATAACACTTCTTTTGGATAAGCTCTTTTAGAACAGAACATAATGTTACTTGTAACGCGCAATTTATCATAATTGAATGTAATATTGCTTGAGAAAGTTTCATTGAGTGCGGAACTTACTGCAGATTATATTTCACCATATGCTATGCGCACCCATAAAAGCACATACAAACGTCTCACACGACTAGAAGCTCGAGAACGTGCATAGAAAGAATGAATTCTTTCGAGAGCTCTTTGATGACTGGTGTTGACTTGCCATACAATGACCAAGCCGCGGATCGTACTCATAGCAAGCCTTCTAACTCTGTTGAATGTGGATTATATATCACCCGATACTACAAAGAGACTTTCAGAAAATATGTCTAAAAAACACATGTATATTTGAGAATATATGTATTGCTAACAGAAATTAATGTTAATTTATCATTATAACAAGCCTATATCACGCTTAATGTTAGTAAATAAAATGGACAGTATTTTACTTCTGATGGAATCAAAGTTAGTTTTATCTATGAAACTGTCACGCATTTACAAGTAATATTCTTTTTCTGTATGGCCTTCAGTTCTCTACACGGATTTATCTTTTTTAATTTATCTTTGCTCATTAATTGTGTTCAGTATTAATGAATGATATCGCATATGTATCCTCGTATCAGTTGAAGTATGAACAAAATGGCCTTAGTTATATCGTTCAAACTCTTCACAATACGATTTCAAATTTTGCCCAGATTGAGTCTGCCTTTTATCTTCGTGACTAAAATGTTGGGTGAAATAGTGCATGGAAAATATTAACGATTTTATCATGTATTTCCAATTGAGATACATATGGTTTCTCCTTAACGTAAAGTCACGATAAATCAAAGTGTCGTGGCGTTTATGACTATTGCTGTCTTTCTCCAAAATGATGGACATTAAGCATTTTTTTAATACAGTGTGAAAGTAAACAAGTGTATTCAAAATTTCAGCTAATTTAGTCGGAATGCCGAACATATAAACAGTTTTGCTGTTTTGTAATATTTTGTACAAAAAGATAACTGAGCAAATGATGGCATAATCTATAGAGTATATTGCACATAAGCTATTTTTCTTATATTTTTACGTCACTTTTTTAACCTTTACCTGAATTATGCCCATATTAACTTTGCTTTTCACGTTTTGGATATAAATAGAGAATGTCTTTTCAAGTATTGAGTCGACATAACCACCTATATTCTTGTAAACAATGCATATGTACTGCCACCGCCTTCTAACTGCATCTAACAAATAATTCGTTTCTCAAAATAGTTATCTATGGTACATGCCACTTGTTGATTACTCACACCATATAGGAAATCTGTTTCTAAGTTTATCATGTTATGATGGGCTTGTATTCGCAATTCTAATATCTTTCACAATAGCCTGAAAGATTTTCTTACTTCTGAATAGCATACACTTATGATAAATATGTTCCATCCTAATATATTCTATTGATTTCTTTATATTTATTATGGTGTGGCGAAAGTGAGTGTGCCAGAGGTTAGAGTGTTCGAGTAACGATAACAATATAGGTTCAACCCCTAGACTGGACAGCACGTTGAATCTTTGAAAACGACACTTCGTATTGCGCCAGTCTCTGCAGCTGAAAATAAGTACCATCCCAATGCTAGTGCCGCTCCCTCTCCCTCTTTCTCTCCCCTCTATCTCCCTCATTCTCTCCCCTCTCTCTCCCCCATTATAATATTTTGGAAGTACCACCTTATCGAACATTGAAGCGTCATGAAGGTGTCTATGTATGCACAATGTTTATATAGGATAATAAAAAAAATTAGCATAAGCATGATATATATTACAAAGCCTTATAGGCATGAGTAGGAGGTAAACAAGCATTTAAATCTTCGTTAAAATGGTTTATCATCGCCTTGGGGTCTTTGCGTGTTATTAGCAGAGTTATCTCTGCTAAACGTGACCGTAGTGGTTTCTGTTATGAGATTAATTGTCGATAATCATCGGATGCCCCGAAGAAAATGCATTAGGTCTTTCCTTCCTTACCTTCATAGCCATAAATATAACTTGTATTTTCTGACACCTTTTAGAACGACTAATAGATTTGAAATGCAGTTAGTGATGTTTCTCCAGGCAACTAGATCCCAAATTTTGAATATGAAACAGAAGTTTCCAAAAAGTAAATATGAATTCTCAGGAAATATGCATTTTGTTAATTTGCTCACCAAATATAAACATATAGAGTAGGGTTAAGTGTTCTTATCCTCATCACTGGAAGAGTTATATTTTAAATTCAGAGATTCGTGGTAATAGTGTTTGTGTTAAATGTTCACTGCACTTTCAGAAATGAGTTTACAACGTGGTGCTGGAAAGGAAGCGTGAATGAGAGAGAGGGAGAGAGAGAGAGGGAGAGAGAGAGAGAGAGAAACAGAGACAGAGAGAGACAGAGAGACAGGGAGAGAAATACAAAGAGAGATAAAGAGTGAGAGAGTGTGAGAGAGAGGAGGACAAAGAAAGGCAGAATGCGAGAGGAGCAGAGTGGAATGGAGGAGAAAGTTATGAATGAAGTAGATGTAAGGAAGTAGAGTAGTGCAGAATCAGTGACGTGGGGCAGAGATTGCGCGTGAAGCCAAAAATCCCTGACAGAGGCTAGCAACCTGGGAGACGAGCTCTTCCTTTCTTGTATGTGGTATCTAATAGTTTGAAGTTAGAGACAACTCAGTAGAAATACTTCCACTTAGTGGAGGGTGATTAGTCAGTGAACATATTTCTATTGGGTAACATATTTTAACCAGCTTCTTGGAGAGCAAAGAAGCATATTAGAGATTAACTCGTTATAAGTAATATTTCATGTCATCATATATCCTGAACAGAATCACATATTTATGAAACATAATTAGTTGTACTTATTAGTATCATGTTATTCAGCCTCGAAATGGAAAATTACAAACAATTTTCAAATAATCTTTTTAAATCCCTGCATCTGCCTACACGAAAATCAGTTCTGTGATTTTTAACCTTTTTGAATAATCCTTTTACTTCTGTAGTCACGCTGCGAATGGACATTAAAACCAGAGTTGTACGAGTTTAACATACTGAAATTATTAAAACAAGAAGTTTCGCTCTTGCAAGGATTAAAAGGTTTTCAATACAATATAAAATACATTAATGGGAAATATCAATACAGAAGTTATAGTTGGTCTCATTGAATTTTCAGAATTGTTGCTGCATCGCAGTCATAAGAACACAATTTTGAATTTCATTCAATAAAATTCACTATGGAATGACAAGTGAACAATAGTGTACGGTGAAATATGATATTCAGTTCAACAATGATCAAAAGAATTATTGTCCGTGTTTTGGAAGAACCAAGAAAATTGCAATAACTCCCTTTACGCGTGCATGCGTGGGCTGTGTTGTATTTATTCAGAGAAATAATAAACAATTATCGTATGTTATTTTGTAGTGTTCGATACTCATATTTTTTTTCTTAGATTGTTGTATTCGACATTTTGTCGATTACAAAGACACATGCTTTTGAAATAAACATTGTATCTTTATCGACTTTGAAAGTGATAAATTAGAAAGCAAGCAATCTTCGATTACTCAAAAGTGCTTCAGTGTGTAATGTCTAATTGCAGCAACATATATAAGGAGTTGCTATCAGAAGAGAGCAATGTTTACAACTATTTGTGTGTCCATTTGCGAATGTATGGATGAAAATGAGAGTGAATGCTTATGTTTTTTGTGTATATGTATCACAGTAACTTCCAATGAAAAATGTATTGGTAATATGGACAATGATTTTGCTAATTGTTTTATATGCCTGTATAATTGTGAGTATCCGAATATATGTAGAAGACAATTTAAATAGATTAAAAGAAAAGAAAAAAAAGGAAGCTAGAGCGAGGTGAATTTCAAAGTTTCAGAAATGGTGAGCAATGAATAAGAGAGAGAAAGACAAAGAGAGAGGTTTATAGAAACAGAGAACTAGAAAGAGAAAGAACTGACATAAAAATACAGGAGAACTTTTGGAGTTATGAAGTTGAAATGTTACATTGAAGAACAGATTAACACGATGAGTGAACAGCTTTCGACACAGAATATAAAGAAGAGGGACAGGGAATGTTTTGAAATTGAATTGGGTAAACGGATAAGAGGGAGATGTATAAAATAAAATTATCTATAGAAAAAAATTGTATTTGTATTTCCACATTGTTTTTAAAGTAGGGGATGTATGATACGGTGAAGCGTTATATATCATGTTGATTTAGTAGCAATACAGTACCATTGAGGTATTTTACATCGGGTGGTAGTGGTGGCATTCAATGGCATTAGTAAAATGGCTGCAGGTAATACAAGTAGATGAAGTTTACATCGAATACTTTTAATTGAATATTTGATTAAACACTGGTCGCTTTTGATTCTACATTGTTCTGACTAATTTCGTTGTAATATGTACTTAAGTCAGCGTCAAATACTTAGACATCTCTATTATATTTTGTTGTTGTAGTTCGAATGAAATTAAGATTTAATGGATTTCATGTGTAACCATAAGTGCTTAGTTAGATCATCATTAGAGGTGGTTTGTATTAGAGATATTTCATGTGGTTTTGGCTCCTGCGTCATTGGAGGAAGTGTTAATACAATCATTTATAAGAACTATAGCGTTGTGGATAAGTTGACAAGACCAATGGAAATGTATTTAGAAATATATTTAAAAAAAATATATATATACATTTAAAATAATAATAACAAATGGAAAATAGCTTGTATATTAAAGAAAAAGAAACATCAAAGATATTAAGATAAGGACAGGCTAAATCTACATATGTAAGCCTTAAACAATAAAGGATATCTTCATATATACGATTATCAAAATTTGAGGTTGAGGAAATAAGTCGTAGAGAAATACACTAGAGCTCCCTTACATATAGTTGTATGATCTGAAACATTAAAAAAATTGTGTAAAAGCTTAAAGTTACTGTGGAGATGTGGTGCCTTAAACAAGTGCTAATTGTATCGTATGTAGTGTTCTTTCTTACATCGAGATAATTTATCGAGCAAAGACTACCAGATAGCTTCTTAACAAATTTAGGAGACAACAATGTCAATATATTGGACATTGTATATGAAGGTAAAAATACGACCAATTGATGTCAGTCTAGAAAATTGGATAAAAAAGCCACGGATGACCGAAACAGATGGGGAGGGGAAGAATAAGTTCGACAGTATCCTGAGGTCAGAATCCACCTATCAGTTTCTCATCTTATGCTGTTATATTTGTTTACAGTTCAACAGTGACTTGTGATGTTTGAGAATCATCTCAGTATTACTGAAAACTTATTTGTGCTTCCCGGACTCAGTGGTCCACTAGCGTTTACGTGTGAAAGATCACGTTATTAGAGGCTTCCAGTTGTATGTTTTAGTCCAGGCTTAGTAATTAAGAGTCTGAATTAAAATATTTAGTTAACGATATTCAGCACCAAATCGAGAGTACCAGGTTAAAGTCACTTTGCATTCATGACATTTTTGATCGTGAGTAAAACAGGTTTTCAAGCCATAGATCTTTATTTATTTCCTGTACCTTTGACTTTGTCTAAAAGATTTGCTGCTCAGGATTTGCAAAATCACGCAATTGAAATAAATTAGTTTTTGATACCATTATTAAAACAAATGAAGAATGGCGTCCTTTCACTTCCATGGACATACCATTTGTATTCAGCATATGTAATATCGCTCCATACATTTTACTGGTTAAATTATGATATTTCTTTGTCTTACTGAACATCATTTTCGTTTAAGCAAGATCCATGATACCACACGGTACATGGGTGAAATATATCTACTTCTTGAATTTCAAACATGTATTTAAATGAATGGTATTTTTAGTATAATTTCAAAGCTGTTTGAAAAAATAGGTAAGTAGATGAGTGGAAAACGAACTTGTGAGTGTTTTCATTAATAAAGCATTAAAAGAGAATGACTCTCCCCGGACACAATAAAATATATACAGTGACTTACTATAAAAGCAGGTAGTAATTTTAACTTCTTCTTAATCTTAGTGCGAGTCTTGAAGAGTGCTGTTCGATTTTAACAGCAATTAAAAAAAAAAAACTGTAATGGAAGTAAAGAATTAGCATATTCGACATATTTGCTTTATGAGTTCAATGAAGCCAACAACGCAAAGGAAAGTGCGAGGAATATTAATGCAGTATATTGGACATTAAGCGTAAGCCAGTGGCAACGGTGGTTCCAGAAATTCCAAACCGTAGACTACATCCTAGAAGAGGAACTTCGCCCTGGAAGATCTGTAGAGCTCAGCGAGGACGTCCTGCAAACCCTGGCAGACAGATGGAAAAGTATTGTAGAAAATGAAGGAGAGTATATTTTAGATTAAAAATGAACTTAAGATTAAGAACTTTAGACTAACGACTTTAGATTAAGAACATTAGACTAAGAATCTTAGACTTAAAAAGTATTGAAAAATCCGCATTATTTATGGGATGACACAATATATATACATACATTCTTTCAAAATATACATACAATTTCAAAATGTAACTGCACGTGGATTGTTGCCAACGCATTTGGCAAACTTCGTCATCGCCTATGGAATGAGAAAGCATCAAACTTGACACCAAAGTACAGGTCTATATAGCTGTTATTCTTACTCCACTCTTGTATGGCTAAGAATCGTGGATACCCTATAGACGACACATTAATCAGCTAGACATCTTCCTCAAAGACTGTCTGAAGACAATCTGCGGTTATTCATAAAAGACAGTTTCTAATGCCGCCTTTTTTTTAGCAAGTGTAAGATTGGTAGAATCGAGAGATTCTTTATGCAATAAAAATTGCGCAGTGCTGGCCATGTCATCAGACTCTGTAACATAAGAATACACTAATTGTTCATGTACAGCCATTTTGAGAGTGAGCACAGCAATGTTGGTTAACCATGACTCAGATATAACGACAAGCTGAAGAGTAACGTCATAGAATTGAAGGTAGTACACAACAATTTGAATGAGACGCCTTAGAACGAACAAAATAGAGGTGTGTCAAAATGGTATTAGAAACTTTGTTGCAACTAGCATTTACAGGCTACGGGTCGCAAGGTAAAAGACAAAAGCGGCTGCAAAAATACAATCTGCGTAACCTGCAATCCACATGTGTGGTCTTCTTGGCAAATCTTTGGTAGAACTTAAATGTGACACTCGACATCTGCAATATGACTGCCAATGAAAGAGTACGTCGAAACCGACGGGGACAGCCCATCATATATATATATATATATATATATATATATATATATATATATATATATATATATATGCAATGGCATTTGTATCAGAAATTTCCTTTATTTCTATATTAAACATAACATCTAATCAGGTTTACTCAGTCTGAGGCAACATGTGTCGTAACAATACATATATGTACACAATTTGCTGAATAGAGACAGCATATGTAATTTTTAGTGTCTAAGATATAGGTAATGCACTATGGGAACGCTCACGGGTGCATCGACAACAGATTAAAAACCCAGAAGTCCTCCAAATACCACTGAGTAACCATCTGGCAACATGTGGTCATCAAACTTTTATTATATTTCCATTCCATAAACTTTACAACCGGAATGAAATTGAGAGAAAAAGCAAAGAAAAGGACTTTATTAAGAAATTTAAACCTACTCTTAACAAACAATGATTAAATTTATCCTACTTGGGGTTTAAAAATCTTATCCCTATAACTAAAACACATAAAATCTCTCAAATGTCATCATTTCTAAAAATAGCCAAACACCTACTGGGGTTCAAAAATCTTATCCCTATAACCAAAGCACAAAAGATCTATCAAATGTCATCATTTCTAAAAATAAACTTGTCATCAACTCTAAAAATAGCCAAACGCATACTGCTGCTGTCCAAAGGAATTGGTATTAAAAGACAGAAAACCAGCCAGTCTATTACAGTCTGTCATACCGGCCATGATGAAATATTACAAGGTATAGAAAATACGCATTCGCCTTTATATATTTATATATTTAATCCTTTATATTGAACACTCATTATTTCATATATTCAATAAGACATATTCCATGTATTCAATAAGACATTCAATACTTCATTTCATTGTACCATCCAACTGTTTTTATATTATATTTTATATATTTAGTATTCTATATCCCACATAAATTTTACAAGAATATAAATAAAAAAACATAAAAAACAGAGTTAGAACTCTTTTAAATAAAATAATATATATATATATATATATATATATATATATATATATATATATATATATATATATATATATATATATATATATATATATATATATATATATATATATATATATATATATATATATATATATATATACATATACATATGTACATACACATAAATACACAAATACATGCACTGGAATACATAGCATACGCATACACGCATATATGCGTGCAGCAAATAAGAAATGTGAGAGAATGGTGTTTTGTATTTGGTGACTATATTCTTCAAATATTCATAACGGCATTGCTAGACGAAAGAGATTTATTGTTATAGCTAAAGTGCTTAACTACATTTTATTACGGATGATATGGCAAGAATAACAGTAATTTCACACCTTAAGTCAACTCCAAAGATGTATCCAACTCATTGAAGTAAAGATCATTACAATATTTATATATTTTGATATAAACTGCATCAATGGAGTTTCATGACAGCAGTAGCTAAGTTCCAAGTCAAAGCGTGCATAAAAATACAGACCCGCTATAATCACATACGGAAATAATTTTCTATTATCGACCCGCATCATCTTTTATCTAGTCTTCACATCAATCGTTCAGTTGAATACATCCAGCATTTTAAATATGCCATTTTTTGAAACTTATCTATACGGTAATAAAACTTGCATATACAAGGCAGTGTTACAATAAACATTATCATTTTCTCTCAACATTTACCATGTTGGATTTTCTATCAAAATTGATACTAACTGAATTTTTGCATATTACAAGCAAGTTACTGCAAGGTACACTGTTAAGGCATCAATATTTTTGGTATCATTCTGTTACAATTCCTATATCTGAATATTGATGATATGAAAACTATATCCTTAAGCTAAATAAGCATAACATAACATACGCACGCAAATATATATCTAAATTTATACGAGACCTCGAGCTTAACTGAAACTGTGAAATCATATATATACGGCACACATATATATATATATATACAGTAATCCTTCGCTATATCACGGTTCACCTATCGCGAGGGTGGGGGGAACGTAACATCCGCGATAGTCGAGGTATTACTGTATATATATATATATGTATATATATATATATATATATATATATACATATATATATATATATATATATATATATATATATATATATATATATATATATATATATATATATACATATATATATATATATATATATATATATATATATATATATATATATATATATATATATATATATATATATATATATATATATATATATATATATATATATATATATATATATATATATATATATATATATATATATATATATATATATGTATGTATGTGTGTGTATGAGTGAAGGCATATGGCTCAGTGGTTAGAGTGTGGGGCTGACAATCACGTTATAGTGAGTTCGACTACCGGAAAGGAATGTGTGTTGTACTCATGACAATGACATTTTTTCCCGTTGCTTCAATTATAAGACTGAGCCGCCACGTTACTTGTGCGAAACTGTGTCGACCTTTGCCTTTCCTTTGGATTAAGCCGGCGACGTGGAGAGGGAAGGCTAGTATGCACTCTAAGTGTATGCACTCATTATAAACGTTACAATTTATAAACACCAACCTACGCTTCGATTAATTGCAGCATACTACTATTGCTATTTAACCCTAGGAAGCAGCACTGCCTTATGCTTACAAGGAGGAGACAAGCATCTCCACCTAGCTAAGCCTGCATCCAGAGACTAGTTTCTGAGTCTTGCTCATCATCAGTCTGGAGTAGCATGGCTTGCTGTTAGATATGCCTGACAAACTCTTGTAAACATATAATAATTCTAGTGAAATACATTCACTGATTTCAAAAATAGAAATAATACATTTCTAAATCTCTTAGTGAGATTTATGCAGTAGTGATACGATAAGAACACAGGAAATGTGTGAAGGCCGACAGGAAGCAGTGCTGCTTCCTAGGGCTAAATCGCAATAGTATTATTCCATTCATGTGACTGTCACTTTACGCTGATAGCATACAACTACTTTATCATATTACTACTGCATATGTCTCCCTCGGAGATTTAGAAATGTATTATATATATATATATATATATATATATATATATATATATATGTATGTATGTATGTATGTATGTATATATGTGTATATACATATATATTTATTCATATATATATATATATATATATATATATATATATATATATATATATATATATATATATATATATATATATATACTCATATATCGTGGCATTCCGTCGGTTAAGACGACGCGGGTTCTAGTCGAGCCGATCAATGGAGCTGCCTGCTCGTGAAATTAATGTAGCTGAGCACTCCACAGATACGTGTACTCCTAATTTAATTCTCGGAGAGATTCATCATGACACAGAGCGTGACAATCCGGGCCCTTTGAAAGACAGTTAGAACAGAAACAGGAAGAAAGAGTGAAAGTTGTGGTGTACAGCAGAATTCGTCACATCCTACCACCGGAGACTCGTTGACTTCAGGAGTTTTCACTCAATAAACACTCACAACGCCCTGTCTGGGAAACGAAACCGCGATCCCATAACAACGAGATCGCTGCTCTAACCGCATTCATATATATTTGTGTGTGTGTATGTGTGTGTGTGTGTCTATACATTTACTTTTATATGAATACACACACACACACACACACACATATATATATATACACACACAGAGATAGATAGATAGATAGATAGATAGATAGATAGATAGATAGATAGATAGATAGATAGACAGATAAATAGATAGATAAACAGATATATATACATGCATACATACATACCTACATACATACATACATATATATATATATATATATATATATATATATATATATATATATATATATATACACACACATATATATATATATATATATATATATATATATATATATATATATATATATATATATGCATTTGGGGCTGATACATGCATTTGTCAGTATTTTGTACTTTGACAGCTTAAGTGAAGTGAAGTATTAATGAATGTCTAAATGTCGAATTGCTGCTCCGGTTAAATAACCCGATTACCATTATCTATGCAAAACTATATATCACAGATTTACTTCCATTAACGACTACATTTCCAACATTACGAGGAAGAGACTTTAGTTGTTAGTTTATAACGAAAAAAAAAAAAATAATAATAAATTCACGTAATTCAATTCTTTTTAATTTAGCTATAGCAATAAACGTTCAGACTTATAGAAGGGACAGACGGAGAATAATGAAGATAATTGCATTCGTATTTTGATCCTCCGAATACATGACGGCTTTGTGATTGCTTCAGTTTCACCTTGTCTCTTGTCGATGCTGGTATCATACTTTCCTGACATTGTTGTCTGCCTTCGTTCCGAAAGACTCCTGGCGATAAATTTATTTCCAATTCATTCTGGTTTTTTTTTTGGTTTTTTTTTTTAGCTTTTTAATTCGTTGCTATGAAATCCATTGGACATTACAGAGAAATGTTCGAAGAGCATATCCAGAGATAGATATAGAAAATACACAAGAAACTGATTTATGTTTTCTTTTGTATATACATACTTATGAATATATATATATATATATATATATATATATATATATATATATATATATATATATATATATGCGTGTATGTATGCATGTATACACAATCAGTCATAAATCAATGAACGTGTCTGTTTATGAATTTGAAACATCTTTCATCTGGATCACAGCATGGAGCTGACAAAATCGTCTGAATGTAGAGCATCACAGTTTCTAGGCAACTTTCGAAATATAAAATAATGTACCATGTATTCAGACAGTCTCATACGCACACACATACACACATACACGCACATATGCACTTACACACACACAGACACACAGACGCACGCACGCACACCTGCACGCGCGTACACACAAGCACACACAAACACATACACATACACGTGTACACAAGGAAACCAAAAAATAATGCATATATATCATTGGTCTTGCTTTTATCCGTGTGTACGTGTATGTGAGTGTGTGTGTGTGCGTGTGTGTTTGTGTGTATACCTATCTATAATATATATGGATATGCCCCTGCAAACACGCAGATACACATACACTTATATATATAGATTATATTCAAGTATATAATGTATATGTAAAATAAAATATAACTAATGCTGTAGAAAGACATTTTTAAGAAGTACATTCCTCTTGTTCGAGAAAATCGAAGCAGCTGCTTTCGTTATGCATGTATGAACCATACAATGCTGTGGACATATATGATGGTGTAGTCATATAGAATTTAGATTCGCTTAACGAGATCTGCCAGTCTATAGACATTATATATATTTCGTACAGAGACTACCAGCGAAGACATCAAAACGGGCCAGAATAAACTCACACATCTTACACAAAACGAAAATATAATAAAGACGTTCATTCTTTTGGGGTATAATATCAATTGCAACAAGCTTAACTACACTTAATATCATTGTTGTTATCATAGGTTTGACCACCATGCATATAGAATGAAATTCCATACTGAAATATTTCAATTATGCGTTTTCTCTTCTCCCTCGTAGACGCATTCATAGGAAATTGTGACAGTATGAGGGACAAGATAATTACGTGATGAAATTTCGTTGCGAAAAATACTTGGAAGTTTATTTATAAGACAAATATTTAAAAGTTGAATGAAAATATGTGACGTTTGCAACGTGGAGAGACATTTAAAATCAACTTTCGAGATACAACGTTTGCACTTCGAACAAAGTATATGTATATGAAACAGGTTTGGAAGTACTTCCATGAGTTCTCGACATGTCACACACAACTGGCGAACTACTAAAGTGAAAGTAACGGAAATAGTTAAGCCATGTAAGTAGAAGACAGCCTAATAATTCTGTAACACTAGAATTTTGCTAAGGTATACCAAAAATCATGCCAAGAGAACAAGCACATAGACCTGTGAAGACCTACATTGATTCTTCGGAACAGAAGTACATAGATAATCTAAACCAGTGGTACTCAACCATTTTTTATCTATCGACCACTTTGCTGTTTTATTCTAGTAGACCCCAGTAGCCATTCAGTTTTTAAAAAAACAGTTTTATGGAAGCTTCTTGCAAAATTTATATTTCATTTTTCACACATCAACCTGTATAGTTTGAACTATGTAAAATGTTAAGGAACAAAACGTAGCTGTTACTTACAGTAAATATCAATATATACATCGAAAGCAAAATTTATCTGGGGCCCTTAAAACACTACTGTATATCCCTAGAATTTACTATTTTCTATCTTGGTCCCCCCAATTTTATATGGAACCTCAGGGGTCATATTGACTTTGTTTGAAAACCACTTCTAAACGAAGTGTGTGGAATAGTTCCAATTGTCACAACAGTGCAAGGATAAAAATAACTGATGAGCAAAGAAGCGAATTGATTATTAATTTAAATTAGAGGAACAATTTACATACATCTAAATGCACTTCAACGGATAGAGCACATAATGAGTGAAATATATGACTATCAGCAGGGAATATTTGTGTTCTCTACGTTTATTACTGACTTGAGTCTTTATTTGACACGTTTTATATATTTACCTACTTCTTTTTTTATATCAAGAAATACATATATTTGAAGTGAAACGTAATCACTTACCACCAAGAATATTCATATGCCTAGAAATTTATGCTTCAGTTTCTTTCATTATGTGTCTGTATACATACATAATACAGTCACACACACACACATACATGCATACGTACATACATACATACACGCATACATACATACATACTACATACATACACATAGGAGTATTGATTAGTTGATATACATAAATATATAAAGATGGACAGAATGATAGGTATACTGAAGAAGTGTCTGTTTTTGAACATGTGTATTTAACTTTTATGAGACATGAAATTGGATGTAATGAAAAATAAATTATCTCTGTATCAATTATAAATATAAGAGCTGGTTAAGATAATTTACTGGCTCTCACTATAAATCTGGTGTTAAGATGTAAATATAAATATAATTTCTATTGAACGAGACAATATCTGATATGATGTACACAAGTTATGACATATATCGCCTCGAAATGGAATAATAACGAGGTATTTTTAATAGAGGAAATGTTTAAAGACATGTCATTACAATAAAGTATATTGTGAAAGAATTTCGTGTAGGTGTGCGCATGTCTCTTCTGCCTATTTTAATATATACACGTGTCCGTGTATGAGTTTGTATGAGTGTACGCGTGCATTTGGGTAAATGTGTGTCTATGTATGTGCATATATATATATATATATATATATATATATATATATATATATATATATATATATATATATATATATATATATATATATATATATATATACATACATGTATACACATAAACGAACATGCAAACAATCTAACCGACATACAACACACACAGACACACACACACACATGCACATGCAATGAAACTTGTAAATATATAGATATCGACTGGGACATTTATTATTCATAGATTTGAAATTGCTGGCTGATCACACTGATCATCAAAGAATTTGTCTTAAGACAAAAAAAAATAATAATAATAATAATACCTTTATCTTATATGTTTTTACGTGCAGAATTAAAAAATAATGGCAAATTATCTGTATCACCCACAGTTTCTATTCCACGACATCCCTCTCAGTTCCTGTTAAGAATGCTAAAGTTCAGTTATGCTGTTGAAATGTGAAGCTAGGGATTTAAGACATGCTCCTAATTTAAATGTTTATTAATAGAATTAATCCAATGAAATCACAAATGTAGCTATATGAGTCAATGAGTCACCGAAGCTTGACAACACTGAATCTATAAGTCACCGATGCTTTGTCAGAACTTGAAGTGTGGGTGTGCGGTTGTGTACTAAGTTCACATATTCCATTCACCTTCATAATGCCCAGAAACTATATAAATATCGCAAGCAACCTATGCTATATTTTCGCTGACTTAACATTCTAGTCACAAAGATAGCATTTCACGACATTGATTAAAAAGTGCTACGAACATAATATTGACTTTAAAGAGGGTGACCTTGAAGAAAACGTGGAGTCACATGGCCAAGTGGTTAGAGCAGCAGACTAGCGGTCGAGAGATGGCGGGTCCGTATCTCAGACCGAGCTACGTGAATATTTATGAGCGAAATGCCTAATCCACACGCGGCTCCGCCAGAAGGTGATGGTGAGCCTCTGCTGAATCTTTCGCCACAAATTCCTCCTGCATCTACCAGCTCACCTGCGACAGACCGGCGTCCTGTCCAGTGGTGGTGGGGGTGGGAACCTATACGCCAACGAAACCGGGAGACTGGCCCTTATGAACAAGGCATGCCTCGTGAAGGAGTGAACAACTATCAACACACCACCAATGCCTCTTTCCCCTCCACCGCTACCTGCCTCTCTCTCAATATAACTGCTTCCCCTGTCCATTTTTCTCTGTCAACCTTTCGATTCACCTAAATTTTTTACCCCTTAGTAAGAATTTCTTCCCAACCCCACCGCACGTCATTAACACTTCTCTCCTCCTCTTTTTCTCGTGTTTTCCTTCAACGGAGTACATGACCATTTGGCCTAAGTGTATTAATATTTATCCCCTTTCTCTATTTCTCTCTTCTTTCTTCACTCTCCCTTCTATCTACTCCTCCACCTCTCACTCCGCCTCCACCACTCACTCCCCCTCCACCTCTCTAACTAACAAATGTGCAACAAGCTGAACGGAATATTATTTGTTGCCTTGGGCTGTGAGTATCGTGTAATTCCTTTGGTGACCACCAACGAGACGGATATTTCCATATTATTTAATGCCTTCAAAGCACAATGTTCTAGCGAATAAACTGATTAATGGTAAGTTAAGGTGAAATTTTGGGAGAACTCTCTTTTATTTTGCGAATTTTCGATGCTTACTAAACTATATAATTGAAAAATAAATTATAATACATTACATTATTATATGAGTTTAGTTATTGACCTATCTTTGATAGAGTAAAGGGCATAAGATTAGGGGAAATGTACAACGTGAGAATATTTATACTTCAATAAAATTTAAGTGTAACTGAAAATTTTGGGAGGGATATCTCATGCATTCAATCCTGATTGCGGTTTCATAACTGAGGATCATATATATGTGTGTGTGTGTGTATGTAATTTATCATACTTCAATGATTTGTTACATGTTGATGCAATGGTGCTGTCTAATCAATCGCCTAATACAGAAAACATGATTCAAAATCTCATGCAATTAGATACTCTTTTACTCTTTTACTGGTTTCAGTCTTTTGACTGTGGCCATGCTGGAGCACCGCCTTTAGTCGAGCAAATCGACCCCAGGACTTATTCTTTGGAAGCCTAGTACTTATTCTATCGGTCTCTTTTGCCGAACCGCTATGTTACGGGGACATTAACACACCAGCATCGGTTGTCAAGCGATGTTGGGGGGGACACACACAGACATACAAACACATGCACACATACACACATGCATATATTTATATACATATATACGACAGGCTTCTTTCAGTTTCCGTCTACCAAATCCACTCACAAGGCTTTGGTCGGCCCGAGGCTATTGTAGAAGACACTTGCCCAAGATGCCACGCAGTGGGACTGAACCCGGAACTATGTGGTTGGTAAGCAAGCTACTTACCACACAGCCACTCCTAAGCCTAGTGGAAGTTTAGATAAATAATCACTACCAAAAGAGATGGTTGGATATAAATCACTCATGTTCAGTTTAGTGACTGAAAAAAGAAATGATCATGAGGCACTTTTTCCTGGATTTCGTATTTAACGGGAAAGGAGCGTTTTCACACAAGGTGATCCTAGCCCTATTAAGTAAGGAGTAAGGTCTGAGTATTTAATCGTCGTGTATCCGAATAGTTTATTCTAAAACACACCTACCTCGTACTGTAATTTGCAATATCATCAATATCTTAGGCGGTGTGCTAGCTGAATTGTAAGCAGGATTTCGTCCGTCTCCATGTTCGCGTTCAAATTCCGCCGATGTTGATTTTCATCATTTAGGAGTCGATAAAATATGTTGCAGTTGAACATTGGTGTCCATGTAATCGATTTAGTCCCTCACCCGAAGTTACTAACATTGTGCCATAATTTTAAGTTACTATTACACCTATTTGACTGTTACTAACAACTGCTTACATAAATTGGTACCTGAAAGTCCAGCTATTACGTCCAAATCATGTTCAACACTATGCCTTCAGAAGGTAGAACACACTACAGAATTATTCCTAGTCATGATTATGGAACGCAGAACATTAGTGATGTGTGGTTTCGTGTACGGAAATAATTACATTAATTGGCAGTGTGATATAAGATCTGGGAATGAAATAACTTTGACTGAGGTTTGGATGTAAATATGGAAGTCACTGGCAATACTATGCACCATAATTGAGATGCACCGATATGATATCAAATCATCGTCATAACTTGCTCTTGCAAACTGTTGCTTTCTTTTATAAAAGGAGGCCGTCCTGTGATAGCAGCTTTAGTTTTAGCTGACAAAGATAGTATACTTCATTGACAACAGGCCACAGCATTGTAAAAAAAGAAAGTGTTGAGTTCTGTTTAGATGCTTAAGTCTGGCAACGTAAACACTCAGCTGTTAATATCATGTAAATATAATGAAAAGGACTGCGTGTGGCATAATAATGTAAATATTTGTTAATTGTGAATCCGATACGGATGATAAGGATGGTATGTTCCAAAACGAATGCATTCAATTTATTTCATGTTCATAATGTTCTTTCTAATCTTTAATTCAGCTCAATGACGACGTCTTCCGTTTTCCTCTTTTAAGTAAGGACACGTTGTATCTTTTTTCTAATCATTCTACTCTGTTTCTCATACTCTCACAATGAAAATTACTGTTTATGTGGTTTCTAGCGATTCACTTGATCCTTCTCTACTCAGCTATTTCCCCATTTTACGTATCGCAAATCAATATTCTCTCCCCATTCATCCGGAGAGGAAAGCGATGGATGGAAGTCTATCGTCTGCCAACTCATTACATGATTATTGACGGAAAATGGATCGACATTCTGAGAATACAGGGTAAAGTATTATTTGTGAGCAAACAAAATACACTCTCTCCATAAACGGATACATTGGAAACTGTGGAGGACCCATGGGGAACGCAGCAGTCATGAATTTACTACATCAAAAAAGAAAAATGTTCGGAAAGCATATGATACTGTCATGTCTATCGAAAAATGCAACAGAGAATCATATTAAGAATACCTGAAAAATAAATATACTCTATTAAATGGAGCATTAAAAGAATATATAGATTGATACTGGAGTAAATGAGAGATATTACGATTGCGTCAACCGAAAATAGAAGTGACTATGGAAGAGAAGGAGAAGGTAATGAACATTATGTATTGCAAATACATTGATATTCTCTATCCAAACAGCTGAACTGGAGAAAGACGGATGACAGGCTACCGTGAACTAAATCTTGATAGGTAAGTTAACAAACAAGGAAGCTTGGAATTCTATGAAAAATATTATCTCTGCGTGGCCACACATTTTTTGATCACAATATCCGAGCATCCCATGCTGAAAGCATTTATGAAGAAAAATATTGAAAATAGACACAAAATATCCCAAGAAAAACACAACACACAGAAGCAATAAATAAGCAATTTGATAACGGAAGCTTAATTGAATTGACACCCAATATATTTGTATCTAAACATCAAGGATCTATCGCAGTAAATGCGAGAATGTATATGGATCAGTATCAGAATAAATGCGGAGATATTTCGAATGTAGAAAAAGAGGAAATCGAAAACAATGAAAGAGAGGAATATAGAATAGTAAGAAAGAGAATGTATTGAGGAGAATGGAAAGACTAAAAGAAGACAAAATGGGAAAATGTTACACATCAAACATTAGAAATTTGAGATGAGTGATAAGAAGACAAAATTAAATGAGATAGAGTATAAGACGCTGGAAATAAGCGTAAGGTACTGGAAAGAGATGTATAAAACTTTAACTCGAATTACATACCAGTAAGTTGAAAGTGAAGCAGAAACTACAGAAAGTGACCCGAAAAGAAATGACGTATGAAATATATAGTTATTACTCAAGAAAATGTCAGGATACGGAAATATGTATGGACGTGTGCTTATAAAATATAAAAGTGGCTATTATCTAAAAACAGTGTAAGGTGTTCGCTAAAGACGGGTCGAATGTTTCAGAAAATTGACAAATTAAACTGACGAGGTTTTTCATGTAACAATTTGTTTATATATTCTTCATATAATTTTGAACTTTCTGAAAATAGTAATGAATGCTTGATGAGTATTTTATCTACAAGAGAAAAAAACATACAAAATGCGTTACTTAAACTATGTAGCATGATATGGCATGATGGGAAAATAAGTGAAGTTTGGGAAATAATACACGGTTCTAAGAAATGCTGTTAATAAAGACCGTGAAACGATGGAAGTTCCTTGTGTAATGCTTTAACAGATAGCTTCTCTCAGCTGTTTTAAAGAACATGATATGAGAGCAATAAGAAGCAAAATTTCAAGAGATTGCTGATCTTAATTTTCTTTTTAAAGTGGTAATGCATTGAAACCACATGTACATTGTTCCGCGTTAATTAAAAACATTATCGGATAAACTTTCAGTGCGATATTAGATTAGTTGACTCCCAGGTTTCTTTAAATTGTGTATGTGTCTCTGAAAGTGTGTGCGTTTGTGCGTTCGATACGTACGACATAGTAAAGGACTTATTATACCAACACGACTGTGACCAAGACACATTTTGTATATGAGTGTGTATGTGTCTGTGAGTCTGTGCGTGTGTGATTGCGCGTTCGTTACGTAGTTGTATATCTGTGTATGTCTGGTTTAGTTGATGTTTGTGAGTGTATGTGAGACTGTATGTGGGTGTCAGTGCATGTGTGAGTGTCTAGTACACTGATATAAAGTGATTATGTGAAAGAGCGATACTGACTCCAACTAAATAAATGGTTGATAAACTGAATCATGAACATTTTCATAAGTGAACAGATACATCAGAAATGATTTGTCCATCAATTCACACAACAATCATTCAAGATCAGGCTTTTCAATACCCTGTTGAATTTCTGAACACATTTAAATCCACTGGGATACCACCGCAATACTTGACACTAAAGCTAGATTCTCCCAGTATGTTGTTTAGGAATCTTGATCCACCACGTCTGTGTAATGGAACTCGCTTAATTGTTACTTCTGTGAAGCCCCCTCTCCTACAGGCAACAACCATAACAGGTAATCACAAAGAAGAAAATGTCTTTATTCCTAAATTTTTCCTCATACATACAGATGTTCCATTTGAATTTAAGAGGCTTCTGTTTCCAGTCAAAATGAGTTTCGTTATTCTCGTGGTCAATCCCTCAAGTTAGCTCGACTTCATCTCTCTAATACATGCTTCTCCCACGGCCAAGTTGATTGCTCACGAGTTTGAAGCAGCAACGGTTTTTTTTATTTCGACACTAACAGAAAATTGCACAACGAATATTGTTTACCCTCAGATGCTTCAACATTGACAGATTTTCAGTTCTAAATAATAATACCATTACAATTTTGATATATTTTATGAGGAAAAAATATGCCTTCATATTTATTGTTCACTAATTTGAACAACAATAGCATTAGCCCGGCAACGCCGGATAATTCAGCTGGTATATTAAAGGGCTTGAAAATTTCCCTCTGCTAATCGCTTTATACTTCTCTCTTTCTCTCTTCCTCTTCAACAAACTTTTAACCGGATAATTCTCCTCTTCATGTCTATAACATTTCTATCGTTCTCTTTCCCTCCTCACCCTAGAACACGTCATGAACACTTCTCTCTCCCACTTATTCTCACGGTCTATTTTCCTCGCTCTTCACTTCTCCTTTCAACTTACAGCGTGATGTCCTGGCCTTAGTGTATTATTATACTCCCCTCTTCTATTATCTCATCTCACATTTCTCCACAGCCTGTCTCATTTTTACTCTACCTCTCACTCATTTAGCTCCACCTCTCTAACTAGCAAAGCTAACACTCACACACACACACACACACACATATATATATATATATATATATATATATATATATATATATATATATATATATATATATATATATATATATATAGAGAGAGAGAGAGAGAGAGAGAGAGAGAGAGAGAGAGAGAAAATTTGGTATAAATATATATAGCATATGCATATATATAGAATTTAGTATAAAAAAATAAAGATAAAAACCTAGAAATCAAAATGTTTGCTTACTCCCACAAATAGTGTTAAGAGCATCGTGAAATATATAAAATTTTCATTTCTGTGATATGTAGTGATTTTTGTTTATATACCACCATATGTTTGGTGACAATAACATTTTGTAATTTCACCTATAACGTCTGATAGCTTTATTAACTATATTTCTCTACTGATTTATGCAAACACTAAATTATATTGCTATACAGTACGAAATTATGATATCCAAATGCCATGTACGACAGATTACAGATTTCAAGATTGATACCTTTTGTGTCATGTGTCAAGCGAGTAATATCAAGACTTCCGAATAATTGCTGAGCTTCTAAGTTTTCATTTAAACATAGAATTGCTGTTCATAATGTTAGTTTTATTTATTTCTGTATTCAAGACTTATAATACATTTCATAGTAAAGTATAGCAACAAGACGGAGTTGACAGGAATTATGTATGCATATGGAATATATGCTTAATATATGAAACCTTAGCCAAGATCTTAATGGCAGGTGTGAAAGACGGGTTATTCTTACCATGTCGGCGGATGGTCTGTCAGAAGACGTTATTGGCCTATCTAAAGTCCCCGTTAACAGTAAAGTTCTCCCATGACTTTGCCTTGGATACTCTTAGCCTCAGAGTACTGCTTGCACAAAAACAGAGACTTGTTTCCAAATAAAGCTTTGAAAACTTCTTGTTTTGTCTGGATATCAGTTTTAATTTCCTGTTTAAAATAATTGTTCCGAGCCTTTTCCGACTTCATCATTTTACATACCAAGAGCAAGCTGCCGAACAAAACAATTGTAACTCGATATCTTAGATTTGTTCAAGGAAATATCTGAATTGGGATACAATAGTGTCTGCGGAATAAATTGCTGGTTCATTGTCGTTAAAACCGGCATTGTATGATGACTGAAGTATACAGTCTGAACGGACCTCTCCACCAAATAATCGATCGTGTATTATGTTAACCTGCACGATGAATGATGCGGTATGGTTGATCCTTTGAACCATTGTCGTATTGCAGGTTTGGGTGGCATTAAGTGCGCATTTGACGTGGGTCTATAAATGTGATTTTCAGCGACATCCAACATTACTCACACATTTCCTTCAAGTCTAAAGTGAACTTTATATATATGCTACAAACGCTTTTCGTCCCCAACAGTCTTGAATACCCAGTGTTTAGAGAGACTACAAAGGTATGAGTATATGTGAGAATGGATATGATATTAAATATCGTAACGTTAATTTTGAAGTAAATCGATCGCACGAGTTGATAAATGAAGATTTGATAATAATCTTTGTAAATGTTTACTTTCATGTGAATGGCACCGTATATCTGGTTACAAAGATGTTAGTAAGAAGGAGTGGCAAGCATTATGTTATAATTTTCGAATGAATATTCTATGAGGACGAGAATTCATAATCGTTTTTACTCTTTGTTATTTGTTTTCAGATGAATATAAATATATTTTATGACATTGAAAATGCAATGCTCAAAGGTTTTTCACCTTAATTTATATAACAATTTCCAATATGTAAAACACTTTGCTTTTGAAGACGCTACGCGTCTTCCTATTTCAGCATCGTTGCAGCATAAATCAACATAGTTTAATTTATGGGAATAATTTTGTGTTTGAAATTTTTTAATGAAAACGAGTATATGTCTAAAAAGATAAACATTTAAGTTTCCTATGCAATCCTTTTCATTTACCTATTTTAACATAGTTGAAATTTCTCATGTGAAATACGCTTGTGCACAAAATTTGTAGATAACATTCCTACTAATATAATAATATGTGTGTACATACGTGCACGTGCACACACGCACACACACAAAAACATACGCACATAAACACACTCACGCATATACATCTGCATGTATGTGTATATAAATATATATGGTTGTGTGTGTGTGTGTGTGTTTGAGAGAGAGAGAGAGAGAGAGAGAGAGAGAGAGAGAGAGAGAGAGAGAGAGAGAGAGAGAGAGTGAGTGAGTGAGAGATGCGTGTGCACAAAGTAGTAGCTAGAACTATCACATACTATTAGGGTACGGAAAGTAACTTATCTGTTTGTATATCATTCTTATACTTTACTTCATTTCATTGCATAAAAAATTAATTAGAATATGCCTACTTATAAATTTTTAGATATTTTCCTGTCCATCTATCTTTGTATTGTTGTTGCTGTTGGCACTCCGTCGCTTTCGAAGTCGAGGGTTCCAGTTGATCCGATCAACGGAACAGCCTGCTCGTGAAATTAACGTGCAAGTGGCTGAGCACTCCACACAGACACATGTACCCTTAACGTAGTTCTCAGGGATATTCAGCATGACACAGTGTGACAAAGCTGGCCCTTTGAATTACTGGCACAACAGAAACAGGAAGAAAGAGTGAGAGAAAGAAGTGGTGGAAGAGTATAGCAGGGTTCGCCGCCATCCCCTGGCGGAGCCTCGTGGAGCTTTAGGTGTTTTCGCTCAATAAACACTCACATCGCCCGGTCTGGGAATCGAAACCGCGATCCTATGACCGCAAGTTTGGTGCCCTATCACTGGGCCATTGTGCCTCCACTATCTTTGTATACACACACAAATATACACACACACACACACATATATATATTTATATATATATATATATATATATATATATATATATATATATATATATATATATATATATATATATATATATATATATATATATATATATATATATATATATATATATATATATATATATATATATATATATATATATATATATATATATATATATATATATATATTAAGCATTCCTCAGTCTTATTCAGGTTCCATATTAATCAGACTCTATGCTGAACCAAAGACAAAGATTTGCTAGTGTATAATTCTGAGTAGAAAACGAAAGAAGCTGCAAAACAGATTGAAAGTAGTGAACAATTAGAATAGAAAATGTGAAAGATTATTGTTCTTACAACATAAGACAGAGTACGAGTCAAAGGGACGCTAAATGTTACCAAGAAAATATTGGGAGTACGTGTAGATTATTTTTCATAAGGTGGTATATCATAGAAATGTTTATTGCATTCGCATGTTTGAACAAATATTAAAGACAGCTAATTTGTTCTATAAATGAATACTGACGAATCTATATTTATTGACTTAGTTATAAATCGTAAGCGGAGTTCAGTTCATTAATTCGTAATTTACTATAGTCTACTTATGTGATCTGGTTTGTAGGAGACAAAGAACTTTAATAAATGATTAGACGCATCGTATACAGAACAATGCAGTGAATGAGATGCAGGACTACTATGTATGCATATGGGATCTGTCAAGTGATGAGGTGGCAATAATCATGGGTGAACCTACGACGCTGCAATTCCTATCTGTGAAGTTAAGTAATAAGTTAACTGGTACTTTAAAATATATTATTGTATTATAGCACAAATAATGGTGTATTACACTAGAATGGAAACAGGAGGAAGAAAAATATGGTAAAGAAAGTAGTAGTAGTAGTAGTAGTAGTAGTAGTAGTAGTAGTAGTAGTAGTAGTAGTAGTAAGTGAAGGCTCATGGCTCACTGGTTAGAGCGTCGAGCTTACGATCGTGAGGTTGTGAGTTCGAATCCCGGACAGAGTTGCGTCTTGTGTTCCTGAGCAAGGCACTTTATTTCACGTTGCTCCAGTTTACTCAGCTGTAGAAATGAGTTGCGACGTCACAGGTGCCAAGCTGCATCGGTCCCATTGCCTTTCCCTTGCATAACACTGGTGGTGTGTAGAGGGGAGTCCGGTATGCATGGGCGACTGCTGGTCTTTCATAAACTACGTTGCCCGGACTTGTGCTTGGGAAGGTAACTTTCAAGGTGCAATCCCATGGTCAGTCATAACCGAAGGGGGTCTCAGCAGCAGCAGCAGCAGCAGCAGCAGCAGTAGTAGTAGTAGTAGTAGTAGTAGTAGTAGTAGTAGTAGTAGCCACTGCCACTCATACTCGATATCTAATGATGTCATGGTCATACCGTGTCCACTCCTATTTCTCGCTCTAGTTTAAAATCGATTCAGACACATCAATCCATTTGATTCAGTCATTTGTTTACGCACTTCATTTCTTTTTCATTCGTTATTCCACTGTTACATCCGTATTCTTCCCAACATAATCCCATCTACTCTGGCAAGTCCCTCATAACTCAAGAATATATCTTAATCATTTTATGAAAAATATTGTTTCGAAAGTCTTCTCTGTTGTGTTCGTCCATGATTATCACCGGTGATTTTCTAGAGCGTTACATTTCGTATCTAGAGCCCAACTCACTTCGTTTGTTTCGTACGAGTCTAGTTTTGCATTTTCTGTATCATCAGAGTACGTATCATTGATTTTCATAAACTGATCTTTCACATTTGGAAAACTGTTATCAGGCTAACTTTTATTTCCAACTCATTTTCTTCTTTCACTTCCAAAGGAAATTCTTACACTTAATTTAACATTGGATCAAAGGAAACTCCTCATCGACTTGTATCGTTTAATCTTTAACCTTAAATTAATTTCAAACAAAATTTCAAATAATTTGAGTTTAAGATTTTATGTCGCTCGATGTATTGGGCGTTTGAACGGCAGAAACTTTAGATCGTTAGATGAAATGGTTTGTGCTAGTGTTATTTGGTTCGGATCATTAAGTTTTAACTCCACATCACGCCGAGATTACGTTTGTCTTTCATTCATCTGGGACGCTCTGTGAAAGGGTGACGCGGTACCACATTTAGAGCAATCTATCTTTTCAACAATATCGGCTCTGTAATATATTACTTTTATCATGGCACAAAAAATATTGACACTAGCCTATTTTCTTCTTGAACACACGCAAATACACATACTCCATAACTGCTTACAAGTACACATACTCCCTAACCGCTTACTTTATTAAAAGCATAATGCAATGAACAAGATATTGATTGTTCAAAGTATACATCAGAATTCTTTACTGATGGGTAAAACTTAATATGTTTTATATGCAATTTCATTATATATAGCTCTGCTTCTATAGGACATGATTATATACAACTCTGTTTCTACAGGACATGCCATTTGATATATAGCTCTGCTTCTTTCTTTCAATTAATCCAGGAAGTGCTATTATTTGTAGAGATCAGTACTGTTTTTAGTTTATATATCGCTGACTTGTTTCGTAAAATAAATACAAACATAACAGAGGGTAGAAAGCAGAATAATTATACACATTATGTAAGGTAAATCTGACGACCAGAGACGAAAGATTCCATAGAGGAATCAGACATCTTGCTATTAAAGTATCAATGATACAAAGACCCTTTAAAATATGCAGGAGTATATATTTGACACTCTCAATTTCGATGTTAAGACTGAGAGCTGATCGCAACATCTTACAATAGATCCGTGTTAGGCAGTTGGAAAACGGAAACCAGCGATGCAACAAAGAAGACGGGCTACAAACAATAGCAGCAACATAAACGACAGCTATTAAAATAAACGGCTACAGGAATATTGGTCTAAAATTTTGGCTCAAGGCTAACAATTTCGAGAAAGTAATTAGTCGATTATATCGATCCCAGTGATCATTCGAAAGGATGAAACCAAAATCGACCCCGGCAGACTTTGAACTCAGAATGTAAAGACGGACGAAATGACGATAAGCGTTTTGCAAGGTGTGCTAACAATTCTGACTGTTCACCATTTAAATGGACTCAAGAATGTCGAAATGAATAAATTGTAACTTCTTCCAAATTGTGAGCAACCAACGTAGAATTGGCCGTGAGAGAAGCATGTAGTAGAGCGATGAAGTCCAACTACTATAAGGGATTGACCCCGCGATTTGTTAATTGAAATAGGAAAACTTATTTTGACTGGAAGTGGAAGCCTCTTAAATTAAAATGGAACATCTGTAGGTATGAGAGGAAATTTTGGAATAAAGACATTTTCTTCTTTATGATTCCCTGTCATGATTGTTACCTGTAGGACAGGGGGCTTCATGGAAGTAGGAATTAAGCGAGTTCCATTACATAAGCGAAGTGGGTCAAGAATCCTAAGCAACGTAATGGGAGTACCCAGATTTAGTGTCAAGTTTTGCAGTGGCTTCCCAGTGGATTTATATTTGTTCAGAAATTTAACAGCGTATTGAACAACCTGATCTTTTCTGATGTATCTGTTAAATGTTGAAGAACATCATGATTGAGTTCATCAACCATTTTTTTAGTTGTAGAGACTATAGCTCTTTCACATAAACAGTTTACATCAGTGCAATCGACAGAGAAATTAGGAAATTATTTATCCGTAAGATACAAATTAGAAAGTATCGTTTGACCGCATGTAATTTCATGTAACTGAAGTTTTGAGTTCAATGTTAATATCCCATTACCAATCTGAAGAAGCTCATATGATCACCTTGTAGAAGTACCCTCATGTCGCTTGTAAAAGGAATTTTTTCACGTGTCTCCAAATGTCCGATCTTTTAAACTATACATTTATCACATAAGCCTTTTATCCTTTGAGGGTAACTGGTAAAGTTTGACGAAAATCTCCAGCAAGAAGAACTGTTACTCCTCCTATGAACGTGCTATTGTTTTTTTATGACTTGGAGGATATGGTCGAGTACCTCTAGGTCTCCACGATCTGACATACTGCACCCATCCCAACGAAAGAGGCAAGTTTGTTGGAGAACTGTAGCCATTTCAGAGTTTTGGGAAATGTTGCACATATCATATTCTTTAAGTTTTAGTGGGAGATCGAACATGGAATGAGCAGTTCTTCCACCATGTAAGTGGGTAACTGCAAAACCAGAAGATACAACACTGGAAAGAGGCTAGATTTATTTCCTCCCATTTAGGATTGCAGGTGATATATGTCATAGCATACTGTGTTCGTCCCGGCATATTTCGAAACTCACTGTTGAATGATGCTGCGAGGATCATGAGATGTTCCATGTTTTGAATTTCAACATCTGTCCTCAGAGCATCTTCGAGATAAACACCTTGGAGGTGAACATTATTTTTAGCCCTTAACTTTTTTTGATTGTTACGAATGTAGAGGAGACGCTGACTCTCAACTTTAGCATACATATCAACATGGCATTCCTGAAATACATACTGCAGTTGATTTTATTGTTCTCGTCTTAACATCACTTGGTAAAAATAGAAGTCATTTGACGACATTTTTTAGTTGGTAATTGACACTCCTATTGCAGGTTGAATCTGTGGGATATTGTAATGATGCCTATCTTGTCCATTATACAAAATAAAAGGATACTCGAGTGCATCCTAAGAGGGATGAATCTCTGAAACACGTTAAAGGTTGTTATATCCAGGATGAATGGGAGTATCACGATTTTCATGGGAATCACCTACCATAAAAATAGTTCCTTAAAATAGATTCGGTCTCAGTAAAACGGCGTAAAATGTCATTTACTACAATTTACTATACACACGTAACGAACATGGAAACACACACTCACAAAGACATACACACTCATATACATATGTATATGTTTGTGTAGATGTGTGTATGTTTAATTGTATGAGGCCTAACGTATAAAGATTATAACATATACACTCGCAAAATATACACTCACAAACATATATACACACAGATATATATTCATGCACAACGCAGGCCTGTGTCTGTCCCAGTATGCGTGTGTGTGTCTGTCTGTCTTTAGTTGTGTGTATGTGTGTGTATGTATCACTCGTCACAAAAATGTAAATATACTCACACACACATACACTCTCACATACACTTGCACTCATATAATTCTAACTAATCGGTCTAACGTACGTAACGAACGTGCAAACACACACACACACACTTACAGACACTTACACACTCATAAGGAAAATATGATCTTCCTCGTTGTGCTGGTAGTATAATATGTCGCTCATGATAGTTCACTTATAGAAATGCAAATAAATAAATATAAATAAAGTTTATTTGGTGGCCGAAAGATTACTGAATCTTTTGATACCTCATATTTCAAAACCGGCAACTAAATTTTCAAATGCCTAAGGAACACAGTAATACACATATGCATATGCATGTGTAGGTGTGTGTGTGTGTGTGTCTGTCAGTCGTCACAAAAAATATATGAATACTCACACACACATACACCATCACTTACACTGAAACACATATACTTGACAGTCATCAGCCTAACGTACCTAACAAACGCGCAAACACATACATATCAAAGACACATGCACACTCATATTGAAAATGTGACGCTATCATTGTCGTCGTGGTATAAAATCTTGTTGACTTATATAAAGATTACTATGTTAATGTTTTTTAATGCAAATATGTAAATGAAAATAAAGTTTATTTGGTAGACGAAAAAATACTTAATCTTTTGATACCCAATACGTCAAAATCGGCAACTAAGTTTTCGAAAGAATGAGGAACATTCCCACAACACACAGACAGACACACACACAAACACACACACACACACACGCAGACACACACACACACACACAGACAGACACACACACACACACACACACACAAACGCACTCATACACATTTATATACGTGCATGCATATATACATATATTAGTACATTCCAAAGAGCCCTTAAATGGGTTTATGATTCGTATCAGTTTGGTAGTCTTACAAGAGAGAATGAACCCTATTTAAAAAGGCGAGAATCTGGTGGACTTCAAGGTGTCACCACAACAGTAATATTAATTGTAATATCAATTATGATAGCTCTTCCTGCCGCTGGTATCCTGCCAACAACTGCAGGAGAAGTATTGGAATCTATATCTGATTGTGACACTTCGTAATTATCCATGAGAATTCTTCTTTGGTTTATCGATTGATGGCATCAAACTTTGGCACCAGGTTAAAATTCTAATGCAATAAAAACGCCATACAGAAATTTATTGATTATCCGATGAGTTTTGCTTTGATCGATTAGCGTCTGAGGTTATTATTGTTATTAGTATTATTATTGTTATCACTGTTATAATCATTATCTTCAACAATATTATTAGCATCATTACTACCATTGCTATCTTTTATTATCTCCTTCATCTTTCTCAGTATTATTAATACTACCACCCGTATATTAGTAGCATTAGTAGTAGTACTGGAGTCGATGGTACTGTGGTGGTAGTCGTCATCCTGATGGTATTGATAGTAGTAGTATTAGTAGTAGTAGTATTAGTAGTAGTAGTAGTAGTAGTAGTAGTAGTAGTAGTAGTAGTGGTAGTAGTAGTGGTAGTAGTAGTAGTAGTAGTAGTAGTAGTAGTAGTAGTAGTAGTTGTATGATCAACACTATCATGATTGTTTTTCATGTTATTATATAATAACCTAAACCATGAATTGCTCTTACAGATTTTTATCTTCCAAACCGGTGCATGTATTATGTTTTTATGTTCTGTTATATCTGTCTGCATTTAATAGGTAATTGACCGATATCCGCACCCCTGTCCCTCCCTAGATAAATACATATGCAAATATGCGTGTGTGAGTGTTGGTGAGTGAATATGTGTGTGTGTGTATGCTTGTGCACATATTTATATATTTATATATGTATATAAGTATATGTATGCATATCTCTCTCTCTCTCTCTCTCTCTCTCTCTCTCTCTCTCTCTCTCTCTCTCTGTATATATATATATATATATATATATATATATATATATATATATGCATGTATGTATGCATATATACAGTGTGTCAGTGCGAGCGTGTTGATTGGTTGAAATCAATGCACTACAGCAGTACTGTTGCATTATGTTCAAAGTTCTTTGAACGAGGACATCGGCAGGTAATCGCTTCGGATTATAACTTATTTTATTTACATATATTTTAAGAATGAATGATTTACACTTTACGGATAATCTCGGATTTTCAACAAGCATTTACAAACACCCCCTTACATATGTAAATTTCGATAGTGTACTTCTGTCGCAAATGATTCGATCCAAGATCAAGTGCTGAAACTGGAACATTTCAAACGTCGTCTATTCTGTTAATCATTCAACGAGATGTGGAAGCACCATATTTCCTGTTCGTTGCCATTCGATGACCTCCTCACCGATGCAATTCTAATACATGTCTAGAAATTTGCTAATAGCGAGATTCCAAAAGTTTCATATCCTTACTTTGACATAGTCTTTCCTCTTTGCCTGCCAGATTGAATTCTAATATATATACATATATATATGTATATATATATATATATATATATATATATATATATATATATATATATATATATATATATATATATATATATATATATATATATATATATATATATATATATATATATATATATATATATATATATATATATATATATATATATATATATTATGAATTAACTACCAACAAAAATGATTGGTAAGCTAACTCGAAAAATCATCACCAAAATAGCAGAAAAAACGACAGTGAAGGTATGCATACTCTTCAAGAACGGTTTGTGTTTTTAAACGGAATGTATTTTTTCTGATGTTATATTTATTCCTGAATGATGTGCAAAGAAATTTTGATTTAAGCCTCTTAATGAATTCTTTATACTGAAATATATATTGAATAAGATAAATATGTTCATTTGAATTTATACGTTTTTACGTCGTAACTCCTTTATTACTATTATTATTATTATTATTATTATTATTATTATTATTATTATTATTATTATTATTATTATTATTATTATTATTATCATTATTATAATATATATATATATATATATATATATATATATATTTGTGTGTGTGTGTGTGTGTGTGTAACGTATGGGGGTAAATTCCTTGCCAATACAGTATTTCCCGTATTTTGTCTATCGTTCATTCGTACTCTATTTATTGCTCTCCTAATTAAACTAAATTTTCCACGTTTGGAAATGCATCGCATCTATTGAGATTTATTTAGTATGTTTATGGCACACATTCTTGTAGCTTTTACATGTTTAAGAATTATATATTATCTCCCTGATATAATCAATGCTCTTTTTCCTGTGAATTTAATGCTGAAATCAGAAAAAAAAAACTTCTGCCATAGAGCAATTTGGGAAACGAACACTGATTATCGAACTCTCCAATTCTTAACCTAGCGACAGAAACATCTCCAGGTACATCACTAGTAGTACTTGTGAGTTTAAATGCAAATACGATCGTTAGCACTACATTAGGTGGAATATGAAGTTATAGCTATTGTAGGGCTATTTGAAATTAGGAAGACACTCCAAACGTCGATATTGATGAACTGGGTGTTTGCTAAAACATGTTGTGAAAAATATTTAGCAAGGCTTTAACTAACTGACAACACAATTACTAGAGTGTCAATCCAGCTGTTAGAAAGCGAACGTTCAGTTGGTTGGGCTCAATAATTCCGACAGAATTCAGACAACATCATACCTACAATTGGACATATTTGTGGTTGCAGTCATAGAGTAGCATTGAAAAATAGCAACTCAAACAAATTCGGAAACATAGCATTCGGTGCAGCCGTAGCTGGAGTTGCTATAAACCTCAGCCACTTTTCTCTGTTGCTGTGTTATATGCAACGATGTCACAATTTCGCTGTTTGCGTTATTAGTATACTTCGTGATCATGGTTTATTGATGACGTTAGATTATTAATGAGCAGTTTTACATTAACTGTCTTGCGAATACACAAAACAGGGGTGCAAAGAGAGAAACAAAATAGATAAGACCGTTACAAGTAATGATGCTTTCTAAATTCATTGTTACCAAAGTTTATGCATAATAATATAAAGTATCTCTAGAATCTACCGTACTATACGAGCCAAGAGAAGATGAACTCACCAGACACCGAGTTAGGAATATTGAGCTATTAGCAGAAAATCCAAAACGTGCTTATTTTGTCTGCATTACAAAAATACAGAACGAAACCAATTGCAAGCAGGAAAATACTTGAGAGTATTAAATATAACTTGAACGTATATAATAGTAAATTTGATAACACTGTATCTCCTGGATGCAGTAATCTAACTACAAAGCTATAGCTTCTTTCGGAGTTCAGAGAAACTTTTAAAGTGTAGTTTAATATTGGTCTCATATTTTGGCACAACGGAGGGGTAAGTCGATTACATCGAAACCAGTGATCAATTGTTAATTATTTTATCGATCCCGAAAAGATGAAAGGCAATAAGCCACCTCGGGGGAATTTCAACTGAGAAAGTGAACAATGCAGACGAAATATCGGAGTTACACTAAACGAATGGGTTCAAATTTTGGCACACGGCCAGCTATTTCGGGGTAGGTGGTGATTTTGTTACATCGATTACATTTCTCAACTAATGCATTGTTTTTTTGACCCCCAAAAGATAAAGGCAGAGTTGCCTTCGGTTGAATTTCAACTCAGAACATATAGACGGTTGAAATGCTGCTAAGTAGTTTTTCCTTGTGTGCTAAAGAATCTGTTAGCTCATCGCCTTAAATCATAATAAATTATCAAGCGGATGAGGTATACTATCTGTACAGCCCTATGTTTAGTATAAATATAAATATGGATATATTGATACGATTTCCCAGCTAGTACATGCGACAATAACAAAGAAACATTTGATAATAGAATATTTTCAGACGCCAAGGTCAATATTGAATTGCCTAAAAGTTAGATAAAATCCTCCAATTAATATTCTATTATTGACGTAAAACGGAAATACTCTATCAGATTGATCACCTGTAAATGTGATCGTAAAATGTGTTTCTAAAGCTCACATATTATCTGAAAACTAACAAATGCTTTATACAAATACAAATGCCAGTGAAAATCATATTCGAAGCTCCAAGAAATGTACACAGATACAGCATGACTCAGTGATAGTGAAATTGTGAAAAAAACCAAACAAAAAAAAAAACAATTACATACAATTACATAGACAACAAAACATAGAGACACGGTGAATTTTAATTTGCATATCGTCAGACATGTGTATGATATCATTATGTTTACAAGTATATTGGAGGAACCGATTATGAAATTATATATTTTCAGTAAGTCTACATACGAACCCTGATTCGATTCTGATTGACAATCACATTACTTATCGTGCTCCGCCTCTTGTCCGTAGAGCACTTTTGAATAAACAGCAGTCATTACTTGTGCATATAAAATAACATGCATATGTGTGTGTAAGTGTGTGTAATTAGGATGGTGTGGGCTGCATGTACATGTTTTTCTATGTGTGTATGTATGTACGTATCTATCAGTATTTATTTCTTATTACTACGGTAACGGATTTTTTTGAAGCTGATAAACGGGCAGCATCATAATATTAAATGTATTTTATCGAATATAAAACATAAATTAAAGTTTAAGATTTTCAAATGTATTTAAAATGGCTTTACATTTGCAACTATATAAGCAAGTAGACATTTATGATTGCATCAGCTTGTATATACATCTACATAGGCTTCTGTATACGTTTTTATGCATACATACATACATATCTCTGCTTCACAAACAATGTGAGCCTAATCCATAATGTGAAAATAACGCCCACGTCTCTCTCAGATCATAACATTATAGAATTAACTATGTATGGTCCTAGGCAACCCACTGACACCCACCCCACCAGGAGGACTCAAGCAATATCCAACCTGAATTTCCACAGGGCGGACTGGAAGTCAATTCGCAGAGAGATTCGAAATCAAAACTGGCATGACAGCCTTTCTATACAAGACAATGACCTCAAACTAAGTCATTTTATGTCAACCATACAAGACATATGCACCAAATACGTGCCATATAGAAAGACCAGCAAACATGCCAATAGAATTCCTAGAGACAGGAAAACCCTTATGAGACACAGAACAAAGGTCTCAAACCAGTTAAATAGAGAACTGGAGGATAGGAAAGGGGCTAAATTAAAACTAACACTATTAGAAATAGAAAACAAAATTAAACTCTCCCATGAAAAGGAGAGAGCAGAGAAGGAGAAGAGAGCAGTAGAAAGCATAAAAACAAACCCCAAGGCTTTCTATAGATTTGCAAAGGAGACTGCTACGGTACAGTATAAGATAGGACCCCTATTCCTGCCTAATGGCTCACTGACTGCAGATCCGACATGGATAAGTGAAGTGCTCAGTACACAATTCAAGAGTGTCTTCATTTCTCCTCTGGGTCACATGCAGATAAAGAACCCAGCTGATTTCTTTGACACTAGCACTCAGCAGAAAAAGACTGCATCCATTACCTACATCGACATTGAAGAGGAAGATGTGATAGCTGCCATAAATGAAATGAGCTCAAATTCGGCAACTGGCCCCGATGGTTTCCCAGCTGTTCTCTTAAAGTCGTGTAAACAAGAACTAGCAGGACCACTCCGGATACTCTTCCAGAGTTTCCTTGCAAATGGTAAACTTCCCAAAAACCTGAAGGAAGGCACCATATGTCCTATCCATAAAGGTGGAAGCAGAGCAGAGGCTGGGAACTACAGGCCCATCTCTCTGACTTCACATATTAGCAAAGTCATGGAACGAATTGTCAGAAGGAGATTGATTGCGTTCCTAGAAGAAAATGACTTGCTGAATGAGACCCAGCATGGTTTCCGTCCAGGTAGAAGCTGCCTCACGCAGCTCTTGCAGCATTATGACTGGGTCCTCAAGCAGCTACTTGACCATTCAAATGTTGATGTGATATATCTCGACTTTGCAAAAGCCTTTGACAAAGTTGATCATGGCTTGATATGTCACAAGCTGCGAAACCTTGGCATAGCTGGTAAATTAGGAGAGTGGCTGCATGACTTCCTGAATGGTAGAAGTCAGACAGTTGCAGCCAATGGAGAACTATCTAGGGAAACACAAATATTGAGCGGTGTTCCACAGGGAACTGTTCTGGGGCCACTACTGTTCATAGTGGCCCTTCTGGACATGCCCACGGTCACTCGGAGAGCCACTGTCACTAGCTATGCTGATGACACAAAGATATCTCAGGCAATAAAGAATCCTGATGATATTGTAAGCCTGCAGAATGACCTAAATGCAATATATGAGTGGGCAGAGCAAAATAATATGCAGTTCAATGCAAAAAAATTTCAAGTACTGCGCTACAAAACCACAAGTACCTCCCAACTGGCATACACAGGGCCTGGAGGTACTGCAATCCCAGAACCACAAACAGTGAGAGATCTGGGCATCAACATGTGTAGTGATGCATCATTTCACATGCA